>NW_010966274.1:1709845-1787762 GCF_000463585.1 Tarenaya hassleriana
TAAATATTTCATAAATCGGTAAGTTATTATTTAATTTCGTTTTCGGAATAATATTTCGTGGACCCTTCAAATAAAAAGAGAAAAAGAAGAAACTTGGAAATTTCTGCGAAATTTTCAAAGATGGTTTTTGTCTCGATTAGGGCAAAAAAAAAACTTCCGCCGTGTACGAGACGGCACATGTGAATAAGAACTCTGTTAGCAGCGACGGCGCGTGTCGGCTACGCTCCACCGTATTCACGGAAGAACACAAAACACACAATATACTGACTAGGATGGCTTGGTTTCGGTTATATTCGGATTCGCTTATTTCTATTTTAGAAAACTATAATCATTCGGTTTTACATTGTATTTAGTTCGATTCGGTTATAATAAAAAGACTCATTTTTTAAAAGAAATTTACGGTTTTTCGGTTATTTTCTTATTCGCTTCGATTCAGAATCGAGTTCGGGTTCAGTCTTTTCGTTTTTAGAAAAAACATAATCATTCGATCGGTTTTACATCTAATTCGATTCGATTATAGTTATACATTATTCGATTGGTTATTCGATTATTAACTAAATAAGCTACCCTGACTTCAACCCTTTCTAACGATGGCCGACGAGGAAAACAATTAAGGAAGCTTTTTTTTTTTAATGGTAAAAACAATTAAGGAAACTTATTAATTAACACGTTTCTACTTAATCATATTCGATCGTTAATTAAGCATATATAAATATATGCCCCCGGTTGCCATGCATAATCAACGACGTGTCGTATAAATATAATACGTAATTAATATTTTCTTATAATTCAATTAACTTGGTAAATTTAATATAATTCCGTCGAACGATTTGCATTGTTTCGATTTATAAGTGATTTCATAATTAAAAAAATTCATTTTTTAGAATTATTCTCGCCGTCATGTTTCATCGGGTTTTTTCGATCAAGTTTCAAACCAATTTTCTATTCCACTCAATTTTTTTTAAAAAAAAATAGTTTTCATGAAAAGTGATAACTCGTTTTCTTTTCACTTTCGTGTGTGTGTATATATATATATATATATATCCATTAAATAATGCAAGCGTTACATCAATTTTGAGCAAATGCGTAATGTCATATGAGAAACGTTTTTCGAATCTCGAAGCTTCTCCTTAGCAGTTTGCATTTATGTAATTTCCATTTTTCCTCGAGGGTTATATATACGGAAATTTCACTAAAGTATATTCATTCCACGTATTTATGGTAAAACTATATATGTATTACGGTCTCAAGGGTTAAAATGGAAAACAAATATGTGATTGGAATAAAATAAGATTTGAGATATGATGGAGAATAATAATGGATACAATATCATTATGCCAAATATTATGTATCTGATTTGTTTTCATTGTATCTATATTTCTTTTTTTACTGTTTTTCTTAATTTTTCTATAAATATGTATTTCATTTTCATGAAAATATAACCAGAAGAAAAAGAGATGTAGCAATAAAAGTAATTTCGTTCCTTTTTATTTGTATTATTTTATTTCCGTATTTTATTTTTCTACGTCAAGGTACGCAATTGCACGCACAACCACACGTATTATATATATATATATATATGCATGAATACCCGCACAAGTCCTAAAACATAGACATGTAGATAAATTGCTTTATCCATTACTAGTGGCGATCCTTACATGAAACCGCATCAGTACCTCCGAAATTAGCCCCTTTTTCTTGAGAAAAAACTTAGTTTAAAAAAATAGTGTTAGAAATTCTCTAATAGTCTATGGTTTAGTGTCATAATCAATGTATAGTATAATTGATATTTAATGTGAATAATTGTAAAAGATTATGATTACTAATTATATGTGGTCGAATATGCAAATACATAAAAGTATAGCGGTCAAATAATTATTTAGATATCATGAAATATAATTTTCTAATTTTTTATGGACAGATTTAAAAACTAAAAAAATATATTACTATAAATAATAGTAATGATCTCCAGACTAAATGTATTAAAATCTGATAGCATCAATTCGTTGTGAGAAAATATTTCATAAGTAATAGTCTAGAGTACTCTATCCATATTCTGCCTTTGTCACGTTATCATAGATTCATATATGTTCTAAATTCTATATTAAATCTTTATATGGTATTCATAATGATCGGTCCACTGATTATATTCTGCATTTTATAATAGGTAAATCCTTCCATTTCATAAACCTTTTTTCAATTAGCATCTGAGTAATTATTAAACGCGACTTATATTTATTTTATTTTTTTTGGGTGGTGAGCTTACATGCGTCACGAAATTGAAAATGAAATAAATTTTGTCTATTTTTGGTAATTTTGGTCCCGACAGAAATAAATTAATACGAAGCTTAGAAGTGACAGATTTATCAGTTCCCACTCACGTGGACCCTTCCCTTTTGGAGCTTTTGTCTTCTTTGTAATGTCTTGTAACATGACACTATTTAATGCCCCCGGATCTAAGATGTTACTAATTTGCGCGTGAAATTGTTTTTTAATTATATTTTTATTATGTACGATATAAATATTTCATAAATCGGTAAGGGTATTGCAAAAACACTTTTTATTTAAACAAAATTAAATTCCCAAACTTTTTGTAACTCTTATTGTAGATGATAGTACAGAACCGTAGTCACTAAGTAAACTAGCATAGATTTGTTTTTTTTTTTGGTATAATGCAAAAAATTATATAGCCGAAAGAAGTTTAGTTATAAACCAACCAAAATACTGAAACCAAAAGATACGTGGAACCCAAACAAGATGTGGAAACCATCAAAATATCAACCGATATATATCAATCTGCAAAAGAACAACCACCACCCAAATCTACCGTGTGAAATGATACCAATCCTGCAACATTCGGTTTTCATCCGCCGAAACAGTTTCTTGCCTCGACATGATAGTATCTCTGATTACTCGATCAACTTTCTTCATTATGCAATCCAAACTCTTGATCTGATTACGAAAAATCCTAGTGTTCCACTCGCGCCAAACTTCGTATATGACAACCTGCAGGAGGAGCTTAATCAAGTTCTGCTTATTGTTGCTATGGTCCCGAATTAGATGCTTTATCCATGCCGTAATCTCTCCCAGGTCAGCCGGTGGTGATGGCTAAATCTTTCCTGCGAATGCAATCCAGACAGCAGTACTAAAATTGCACCGAAAAAATAGATGAGAATGGTTTTCTGTGTCAGTGTTGCATAAGCATAGATTTGGTTGAGTCTTGTTAATAATGTAATTACTCGAATGTGTGTGTATATATATATATACACGCATCTATATATATATATATATATTACACCATGCGGAAAATGTGTGTATTCACGTACACACCACAAAAAGAATATATGTATTCTATAAAATTATATATATGTGGCTGTCTATAGTGTGTATATAACATTGCAAGCCACAATATTAATTCGTTGAATTTCAAGGCTTTTGTTTAGTTAATGAATCACACATCGTAAGATTAAGATTATCGAGATATATGAAAAACATTTTTCGAATAAATAAAAAAATGTGGAGAATATATTTAGAATTTATTTTTATTTATATATTTTATATATTTATATCCATTAAATAAGATATTATAAGATTATGTTTAGTATCTGTAAATATTGTAATTGTTTATTTTAAATACTAGAAAAAACAAATGCCACTCGCCGGTCCAAAACTCAATAAAATATGGACCTTTTTTTTTGTTAAAGAATAAAATACGGACATACTCAATTCCTTTGTAAAGTTATTTTTTATTAGTTTTTTTGAAAAAAAATATTATTAGATATGATATAGGATATGATTGTTTTATTATTAGATATGATATAGTTGTTTTGAACAAATATAGGATATGATTGTTTTAAATCAAATCAAATCAATTTATCACATTTAAATCAAATCAATTACATAATATATTATTATATTTTAAACTAATTAAACTTAAAATTTTATTAGATATGATTGTTTTAAAATCATTAATCAAATCCAAATTAAATTTTAAAATAAAAAATTCAACCAAATAATTTTCTAATTAACAACACAAATCCAAATCTAAAATTTTAAAATTAAAATAAAGAATTTACATGAAATCAAAACGGAATAAAAATATAATTCTAATTAATTTTTATGCGAATTTTTAAACTAAGATGTTTCTTCCCATATGCCAAAAGACAAGCATAATAAAATTTGTTTATTTTTATCAAAATTTAAAAGTCTTTTGATTATATTTTCTCAAGTAATTGACCTAAATTCGAATTATCTAGTCCCGGATGGTTATCCACCATCCAAATAATAATCATTGTTGAAAAGTCATTAAATTAAAATATTTTTTAGAATATTATACGTCCCAACACTCGCCTTACTATATATAATTGCCATTCAACCGTTCCCTCGTCTTCACCATTTCCCTTCTTCCCCCGAACCCTAAATTCCGCCGGAAAAATTCCACAGAGAGAGAGAGAGAGAGGAGATGGCGAATGTCCGGCTGGCTAGGTTCATAACGGAGGTTGCTCCGCCGCAATTCGTGACGGTGATGAGGCAAAGGACGGCGAAGATGCTCGACACCATCAAGGAAGAGGAAATCAGAGACACTCTCAGCGATTCTCTCTACTTGTCCTCTTCGTTTGCTCCGATGACGTCATCTCCGTCTTCTTCCTCTGCTCCGCCTCTTACTTTCGCCGGTCCGAACAAATCTCCGGCGAATTTGGTCCGGGGCTCGATAATGAGCCTGGATCGCTAGGTTTCTACGGAGATTGCTGTATTTCGGCTTTGGTTGTGTACGAATCGGAAAATAGATTAGGGTTTTTTCTCGTTCCCTTTTGTTTCTATCATCAGATACAGAGATACATATATTTGTATATATCTGTGTGTATATGTATCGTTGATGCAGAATTAGTGTATAGTTTTGTGATTAATCTAAAGGATGTTTAGGAAATAACCGTTTCCGATGAGCTCCGGCGGTTCAGGTGATCGGAGCGGTAACCTGAACCGGGTCGATCGAACCGGATAATCCCGGTTCGGTTTGACCCGGTCCGGTAGAAATTGTCTAAATGTTTCCTTGCAGTGCCTTTGTACGGCATCGTCTGCCGTCTGGTATTGGGTTTGATAATATTTAAATAATTAGCAAAACGTTCAAGTTTTTCACACTCCAAGCATTGACCCATATGGAATTGACTCTTATAAAGAATCTTATAATTTAATTTTTTTATTGCAATAGTGATTTAATCACATCAAATACTATTTTGAAATAAAATTGGGTTTTATTATCAAATTAATTTGAAAAAACCAAATGGGAGTTTTTATACTAATAATCGTCTATAATACATCAACCAATATCCTAATTTCCTTTTAATTTATGCCGTTACGAAATAGAAAGCATGGAAAAATAATTTCGAAAAAAATGGAAAAAAATAAAAGAATAACATGTCTTTATATACATTTTAATGTGAATTTGTCATCCCTATATATATATATAATATACAAGTTTTGCAAATTTTGAAGAATGGACCGTTCATTGGTTAAACTTTAATAATATCCAAAATCTTTTGTCTCACTTTTGTTCCTCTTTTTTTTTTTTGTTTATATAATTTTATTGTTCTTTTCCGTAATAAAATAAAATAGATTGAGAGATTGAAAATTAAAGGTCAAACTTTATTGTGGTCCGCAATAACGTGGCATGTTGTTGACATCACATGTGCCCCCAATAATTTCATAAAATAGATTTTTTTAAAAAAAATTAGGCCAATTGTTATCATTTTATTTTTAAAATTTTACCAAAATTATACCTATTTCATTTCCATTATAATTTGGGTTAGAATCAAATTTTATTGAATTGACTTAAAATTATTTTAACAAAAAATTATATTCATTATAATTGAAATCAAAATCATTTGAAGATAATTAGTATTATTTAATTTTGTTTGATTTTATATATTGGAAAAGGAATGTAATTCTCTAGGATTTGTAGTTTATACTTTATTAGATAAACAAATCAGGGTCCAGTTAACGTAACATTCCGATTGAAATTCATTTTATCGTTTATAATGATACAATTAATATTTTTAACACACAATTTTAAATTTTATTTGCCGGCACCTAACATAATATAATATGACAGACAAAGTTAATGTGATGATTAGTTCTAAAATAGTGCTTATGTCTCTGTCTAATTACTAATGGCCACTTTGCTTTCGATATAATCTACGTTGTGGCTAGAAGACACGTGTCTTATTTATTTTACTTACAGATTGGGAAGAAAATTATTTTATAGGGTGGGTTCTTTACAAAATGTTAAAAAAATAACAATTCACAAACTATATAAAAAAGGATATTTATAAAAAATATATTTTTTAAATACCAGAGTTATATTTTAAAACAAAAAAATGAAGAATATTATTATGTTGGATAGGATTATTATTATTATTTTTTATTTTGATAATTACGAGATGTATTATACATTCAGCCTAATTAATCTTTCTAAATCTAGAATCAGGTGATAAATTTTTATTTGTCTAAATATTTAGATATAGATACATGTATTTTTAGAGATATCCATATTCGTTTTCACGGATTTTATAAAAATATTATATTTAATTTTTATCTCAAATCCATCCAAGTTTGGATTTGGATAAAATTATATTATTATCAACTAAAACCCATTAATTAATTTATGACTAAATCTAAATCTCAGATTCAGACGTACGAAATAATTTGATCATAGATTTTTATGAGAGATGATCTGAATATTAATGTTTGGGATCTCTGTCTAAGCAGGCGAGACCTGAATATTAGTTTCTATCATTAAAACGTTTTATAATGAAAGATTAATAACCAAGAGATGGAAGATTAATTAATTTATTAACAAAAAAAGATTAATTAATTAGATAAAGCCTTCCTCGTATAACACTTGCAGGTGAATATAAATCCATGTTAATAAAGTATATCATATCGAATGATTTATGTAATTTAATTGTTTTATAACTCCTTCCACATCGACTCCCCGCAGATTTTTATTGGTTTACCCTCTCTCTCTCTCTCTCTCTCTCTCTCTCTCTCTCTCTCGCTCGGCGTCGATTTCTCGCAGGAATCCGCCGGGAAAAAGTTTCCGATTTTACGAAACTCTCGATCATCGTCGTCGGATTTTCATTGGCTTGGTGATTTTTATCGGTTTATTTTCTCATCGGATTCGGCGGACTTGATGCGTCGTGTTCTTCGCTCGTCAGGAATTTTCTCCGCACGCGATATTTGAATTTGAATTTGTTCCGGCTTCTGGGTCTCCGATTCTAGGGTTTTTTCTGGGCACCTTCTTCAGTTATCTGGGTATTTGTAGATCTCCACCAGCAAGATGAGTGTTGCTAAATCTCAGGTTTGGCAACCATGCAAGAAGAAGAGGTTGTGAACGCTAAAAAGAGATCGATCGCCACTGTAATCTGAGGAGGAGAAGAACAGCTGAGAATCTACAGACGAGAGCAAGAGATGGCTTCTCGGTCGGGATCTGCGAGCAATTCGGGAAATCTGGGCAGGACAAGAGTCGGAAAGTACGAGCTCGGAAGGACACTCGGCGAAGGGACCTTCGCGAAGGTTAAGTTCGCGAGGAACGTCGAAACGGGAGAGAACGTCGCCATCAAGATCATTGACAAAGAGAAGGTCATGAAGAATAAGATGATCGCTCAGGTATAAAAGCCTTCTCCTGCAATGGAGATTGACTTGAACTGTTCAGTTTTGATGTCGACATCGTTCCTTGTTCGCAGATTAAACGTGAGATCTCGACCATGAAACTGATCAAGCACCCGAATGTGATCCGTATGTACGAGGTTTGATCTAGTTTCATGTTCTTGTAATATCTGTTTCTGCATGCTCATTCTTAGTTTCATTCATTCAGATACATGGCTTTGATTGGAAGCTTGTAAGTGCATGTGGTCCCTTGCCCAGCATATACTATATTATATATATACACAGATATTATATTCTTCTCTTTGAAGGTATAGTATTCTCTCCTTTCAGGTGATGGCAAGCAAAACCAAAATATACTTTGTTTTGGAATTCGTGACCGGTGGTGAGCTTTTCGACAAAATTGTAAGTTTCGGTCCAAAGATGTGTTTTTTCGTTGGATAACTTAATAACTCGAGAGCCCGAGTGAAGAAGAAGTATTAACTCTTTGATCCTTTGATTAGTCAAGTAAAGGGAGGTTGAAGGAGGACGAGGCAAGAAAATACTTTCAGCAGCTTATTAACGCAGTTGACTATTGCCATAGCAGAGGAGTTTATCATAGAGATCTTAAGGTCATTGACTCGGTTTTTTTGCTTGTAAATTGATCTCAATGTTAAGGTTTAGTTTGTCAATGAGCTGTGGCATCTTGTTTGATTTCTTCTTGCAGCCGGAGAATTTGCTTCTTGATGCAAATGGAGCTCTTAAAGTGTCTGATTTTGGGTTGAGTGCTCTACCTCAGCAAGTTCGGGTGAGCACTATGCCGTCTTATTGTATATATACTTTGATATGAACAATGTTATAAACTTACAATACGGTATAATTAAAAAACTGTGGCATCTAATCTAAGAAGAAAGAATTTCACGAAAACGTTAAAGCTGATGTTATGATTCTTCTTATTTAGGAGGATGGACTGCTTCACACAACTTGTGGAACTCCAAACTATGTTGCTCCTGAGGTATTATTCACTTGACTGCAAACCGGGTATTGTTTTATTTTTTTAATATTTTGTTTTGTTTTTGTTCTAATAATTTCTGCTTCGGTCTGTATAGGTTATCAACAACAAGGGATATGATGGAGCCAAGGCTGATTTGTGGTCGTGTGGTGTGATTCTTTTTGTCCTAATGGCCGGTTATTTACCTTTCGAAGATCCTAATCTCATGTCATTATATAAAAAGGTGTCAACTATTTTGTTCCTCGCTTGCTCTTCCTTCTTCTGCGTGTATTCATTTTTTGCATTCTATGTGAAAGTTCATGTCATGAGTCTCCTTTCTTAACGAACACAGATATTTAAGGCGGACTTTACTTGTCCCCCCTGGTTCTCTACAAGTGCTAAGAAGTTGATCAAACGGATCCTTGACCCGAATCCAGCAACGGTATTTTTTTCTTCTTCTTGTTTTCGTATTTTCTCATTCCTTGTTCTGTGTTATTCAAGCTTCTGGCTTTACCAGAGTGATTGAAATTCTAGACTTTGACGCCGATTTCATATTGAATAGAGGATCAAATTTGCTGAAGTCATTGAAAATGAGTGGTTTAAGAAAGGATACAAGGCACCTGCATTTGAGCATGCTGATGTCAGCCTCGATGACGTTGATGCAATTTTTGACGAATCTGGGGTAAAGGCTTCCGATTATTTTTTTTTTAATTTTTGTATTCTGTTCTCTTTTGCATCTTTATCAGATCGTAGTGTGGCCAAAACATGCCTGATTGGTTGGTTTTTTGCTTGTCGGTTTATAGGATTCTAGGAATCTTGTTGTGGAGAGAAGAGAAGTAGGAGCTTCGGCACCCGTATCTATGAATGCCTTTGAGCTGATCTCAACTTCTCAGGGTCTCAATCTCGGTACTCTTTTCGAGAAACAAATGGTATGATACTTTGAGATTTTGGGATTTCATTGTTGCCATTTGTTAGCTTGCCAAGTTTCTTCTTTTCTTTTCGGGTTTGATCTTCTCTTCGGTTTTTCTCTTTTCTCGATTTCATTGGAGCTAAAGACGAATAGGTTTCCTTTCATGAAAGCTTAGTAGTAACAGTTAAACTTATTCTGGTTGAAGTCTTCCTCTCAAATCAGTGATTTTTGATTTCAGGGGCTTGTTAAACGCAAAACGAGATTTACCTCCAAATGCAATGCTAATGATATAATCTCAAAAATTGAGGCAGCTGCTGCACCTTTGGGGTTTGATGTTAAGAAAAATAACTACAAGGTTGGAATACTCACACTTCATATCTATCTACCTGTATGTATATACCGAAAATATATGCATTACCATCCTCTTCCAGGTTAGACCCTTACATCTTCTGTTATCTGATTTTAGATGAAACTCTTAGGGGAGAAGGAAGGACGCAAGGGTCATTTAGCAGTGGCCACTGAGGTATTTTCATAATTTCTTGAGGTTGGTTGGTTGAATCTTGTTTCAAAATAAAATTCCTTCTTTTTTATATTTTAAGGTATTTCAAGTGGCACCGTCACTTTATATGGTTGAAGTCCGAAAATCCGGTGGTGACACCTTGGAATTTCACAAGGTATGTTACCCTAAATCTTGATTCTTCTCCCACGGGTTTTGAACTAAGGCACCTTTTAACTAAAATCAAGTTTATTGTCAATGGTTTGAGTTACCGAAGATCGTCTAGGAATCATCTGCTCTTGTATGTGGTTAAAGAATCTGAACTAGCCTCTCGTCTTGCCCGTTTTCCCTGGTTTTTTTTTTTTTAAAGTTTTACAAGACCCTTACCGCGGGGCTGAAAGACATTGTCTGGAAAACAATAGACGAAGAAAAAGAGGAAGGCAGCGATGGTAAGTACCGAGCATGCTTATGAAATGCATTGAACTATATGTATGAAGTTTCTGATAGCCAAAGAAACCGAGATGAAAACAAAAGATGACACCTTGCACTTGCATGAACTGAATCTGTCATTCACATCTTGGATTTTTCAGGTGGCACTGCCATGGCCGTAGCTTCTTCTTAAGAGTATGAACGCTCGTTTTCTTCTTGATTTTCTCGGTTCAAAATGCTCGGTATTCGTCTTCATTCTTGATTTTTTCTCGGTTCAGAACACTCGGTTATGGTTGTCCGGTGATATGGTCTTGGAAATTATACAGGAAAAAAGATTTGCAAGTTTTTTTTCGTCTTTTGTTGTGGGGGTTGGTGGTTCCATGGAACTGTTGTGAAACTGTGAATACCGACAACATGTTGCAGGGATGAGAATATGAAGTGGGAACTGTGTGTGTGTTGCCATTGGAGCAGAGCTTCGTTGTCTGGATTGGATTCAGACATTTGATTCTGTTTTTTCAGTTTTAGTTTTCAACAGACTTATGTCTTCTTCTTCTCGGATTCAGGATGCAGTAGTGGCGATTGTGTGGATATTATTATTGTACATGTACGGGGGACTCTCAATACGTTTTTATAAAGATTGATTTGCTTAAAAGCTATTAGGTAAATGCTCTGAATACAATATGCAGTCCGGTTTGACTTCGGTTCGGTTCTGTTCCGATTTTTACTAAAAGAAATTAGATCTTAAAAAATTTTCTTTTTCGGAGTTTTTTAAAATTTGTTTCGATTCGATTTTAGAAAATTTAGTTTTTATAAAATTAATATTGTTCGAAAAATTTGGAATAAAAAAATACCGAATTTTTTGGTTCGATATGGTTCGGTTCTTTGGAATGGAATATGCAAAATTTATACCATTGATAGATATGATCATGTAATTCGGAATGGTCTCTGCGCTGTCATTAAGAAAAACCGAACCATGGTGTAATTATTTGAAGATTTTTAATATAAAAATTTTAAAATAGAAACTAAATCCTAGAGTAAAATCTAAAGGCTAATATAAAAATTAAAAATACTTTTGTAATCGCAATGAATATTGTTTTTTAATAAACATGTCCAAAATTTTCCTCTAAAATCCCCTTGAATGAACAAAAAAGCAACACAAGACCGTAGAGTGGGTCAATCGGATTTTGATTTGGATTCCATTTGATTTTAATTTCGCCTATAACTGTTTAATTTTTTGTATTCGGTTCGGTTACTACAAAAATACTTATTTTCTTAAAAAAATTACGATTTTTCGATTATTTTTTTATTCAGTTTGGATTCGGATTCGGTTTAAAAAAAATCATAACCATTCGGTTTTATATTTAATTCGGTATGATTATAATTATAGTGGTTTAAATCATATCCATTGTTCGGTTATTAACTAAAAAAACTACCCTACAAGACAGATTAATAAATTAATAAAAATTTGGCATTAAAACCCTGAAGCCCTAAAACCCCACTTGTTTGCTCCAAGAGAGAGAGGAAACAAAAAGTCGTGTTTTCTTTCTCCTTACAAACATTTTCATGGCTGACATTCGTCGTCGTCATTAGACGATCTTAATGACTGATCAACTAATGGTCTCAAGGAAAAAAAAGAGAAAAAAGGGCAAAGTCGATTCCTTTTGTTGCCATTCGACCTGGGTTCTTATCAGATTATGAAAATTTGCGAGCTTTTTTTGGGAGGGGTGATTCTTAGTTTCCCTGTTTGGATTCGAGAGGATTAGAATGTTATTTTGCAGGGGATTTTCTCGGATTTCTTCCAACTTTCCGAGAAAACGAAGCTTCTTTCTCTGCCCTTCTTTTCTCGGCTCTCATCGGCACCTCGTGGTGCTCGATCAAGATCATTCTCGCCCTGGCTCTGCACAGGAGGTAATTGCTCGTTTATCTTGTCTGAAAACATCATCATTCGATTAGGGTATCTTCGATTTAGGATTGTTGTGGGTTTCGATGTTGGGTTTATTGGGGTTCAAAACCAACTGATTCCAAAAGTTTTAGTAGCTTTATATGAAAAAGGGTTTAAATTTAGTTGCTATCTAGCTTAGTTTGGTGGATTTCCTCAGACCAGCAGATACTTTCCTCATTATTTTCGTGAAAATGTGTGAGAGCATGAGAGAATCGAATCATCACCCAATAATTATTTTTTTCCTGAATGTTTTCATGGGTTCTTGTTGGAGATTTGACGATTGTTTATTGCTTGTCAATGCTCTCTCTGTGTGCGTGTGTGAGAGAGAGAGGGAGAGAGAGAGAGAGAGAGAGAGAGAGAGAGAGAGAGAGAGAGAGAGAGAACATGTTGACATGAGTTTTGTTTTTCAGAGTTTCAGATACTTGTAATTAGTGACCTAATCAATGTATGTTTTTCCTGTTATTATTTATGCTGTTTAGTAGGGCTTCGGTTGCAGAGAAACTTATTCATGGAGATCTCCTGTTTTTGGCAATTTTAGACATCAACTCTATCATCAGAGCAGCTCCTTAGTTGAGGTTTGAACCTACCTGTCTCATCCCTTGGTTTTCTGTTCTCTACTCCAAAGCTTGAAACTTTGAGCTTCTAGGATTAGATTTCCGCTATACTTAAGCTGGACATGGGCTTTGACTCGATAAGAGTTATCCGTTCCATTGTCCTAATATCTGTTCTTATTTGTTTTATTAATCCTCGTACCGAATTGGTTGTCGTGCTTTGTTAGTATTCGTTGCTGAATTTGGTGAATCCTTCTTGGTTGTGTCATTCCATATTTGCTCATCTTTCTGCCCTTTACTGAAAGAGTGACTTTCCTTTTCCAGGAGGAGCTTGACCCGTTCTTGCTTGTTGCCGATGAGCTGTCCCTTCTCGGTAATAAATTGCGAGCAATGGTCGTTGCTGAGGTATTTACTTACTAATATTTCACACTTGGTATCTTTTGATTTGATTTAGTGTGTTCATGTCATGTGGGAATGGTTGAAGTAGGTTTGCCACTGGAATTGATGTTGAGTGAAGTTATACATCGATTTTGTTTCCAAATCTATCTTCTTCTGTCTAGGTTCCGATGCTTGCCTCTGCAGCCGAGTATTTCTTTAAAATGGGGGTTGAAGGAAAGCGCTTTCGTCCTACGGTAATGGCAATGATTCTTCCAAGTCTCTATCTGTGTCTTATCTTTTCATCGCACAATCTGAAATTCCATGTCTGGTTTCCCATCATTTCACTATTATTATCGTATATTTTGTATTATGGAGATAGCCTCTCTCCCATCCGAAGCTTCAGCTGTCTTCTCTCATGAGTTTTTTTTTTCCTGTATGTTTCAAATGAAAGAAACTTATTAGACATGTAATATTTTCAGGTCCTGCTGTTGATGGCAACTGCTCTAAATGTACGTTTACCAGATATACACGCATCAGAACTACGTGCAAGGCAACAGTGTATAGCTGAAATCACAGAGATGATACACGTTAGTTGCTATACCTTTTGTTACCATCGTTTCTTAAGATCAGAGTTTTGAGATGTGCTTCTTGATTGAGATTATTGTGCTTACTCATTGTAGGTTGCGAGCCTTTTGCATGATGATGTCTTGGATGACGCAGATACAAGGCGCGGTATCGGTTCATTGAATCTTGTGATGGGAAACAAGGTAATGGGCAGATAATAGCTTCTTCTGTGGTCAGATCATTGAGTATCTTTGATAATTGTGTTGGAAACTGCCATTGAGATTTCACCCTCGTGAGTTTTGTTTTTCAGAGTTTCAGATACTTGTAATTAGTGACCTAATCAATGTATGTTTTTCCTGTTATTATTTATGCTGTTTAGTAGGGCTTCGGTTGCAGAGAAACTTATTCATGGAGATCTCCTGTTTTTGGCAATTTTAGACATCAACTCTATCATCAGAGCAGCTCCTTAGTTGAGGTTTGAACCTACCTGTCTCATCCCTTGGTTTTCTGTTCTCTACTCCAAAGCTTGAAACTTTGAGCTTCTAGGATTAGATTTCCGCTATACTTAAGCTGGACATGGGCTTTGACTCGATAAGAGTTATCCGTTCCATTGTCCTAATATCTGTTCTTATTTGTTTTATTAATCCTCGTACCGAATTGGTTGTCGTGCTTTGTTAGTATTCGTTGCTGAATTTGGTGAATCCTTCTTGGTTGTGTCATTCCATATTTGCTCATCTTTCTGCCCTTTACTGAAAGAGTGACTTTCCTTTTCCAGGAGGAGCTTGACCCGTTCTTGCTTGTTGCCGATGAGCTGTCCCTTCTCGGTAATAAATTGCGAGCAATGGTCGTTGCTGAGGTATTTACTTACTAATATTTCACACTTGGTATCTTTTGATTTGATTTAGTGTGTTCATGTCATGTGGGAATGGTTGAAGTAGGTTTGCCACTGGAATTGATGTTGAGTGAAGTTATACATCGATTTTGTTTCCAAATCTATCTTCTTCTGTCTAGGTTCCGATGCTTGCCTCTGCAGCCGAGTATTTCTTTAAAATGGGGGTTGAAGGAAAG
The DNA here is from genome assembly GCF_000463585.1 of Tarenaya hassleriana. Classification (NCBI taxonomy): domain Eukaryota; kingdom Viridiplantae; phylum Streptophyta; class Magnoliopsida; order Brassicales; family Cleomaceae; genus Tarenaya; species Tarenaya hassleriana. The sequence goes on from NW_010966274.1 coordinate 1,724,816, forward strand.
CGCTTTCGTCCTACGGTAATGGCAATGATTCTTCCAAGTCTCTATCTGTGTCTTATCTTTTCATCGCACAATCTGAAATTCCATGTCTGGTTTCCCATCATTTCACTATTATTATCGTATATTTTGTATTATGGAGATAGCCTCTCTCCCATCCGAAGCTTCAGCTGTCTTCTCTCATGAGTTTTTTTTTTCCTGTATGTTTCAAATGAAAGAAACTTATTAGACATGTAATATTTTCAGGTCCTGCTGTTGATGGCAACTGCTCTAAATGTACGTTTACCAGATATACACGCATCAGAACTACGTGCAAGGCAACAGTGTATAGCTGAAATCACAGAGATGATACACGTTAGTTGCTATACCTTTTGTTACCATCGTTTCTTAAGATCAGAGTTTTGAGATGTGCTTCTTGATTGAGATTATTGTGCTTACTCATTGTAGGTTGCGAGCCTTTTGCATGATGATGTCTTGGATGACGCAGATACAAGGCGCGGTATCGGTTCATTGAATCTTGTGATGGGAAACAAGGTAATGGGCAGATAATAGCTTCTTCTGTGGTCAGATCATTGAGTATCTTTGATAATTGTGTTGGAAACTGCCATTGAGATTTCACCCTCGACTTAAATGATGTAGCTAGCTGTGTTAGCCGGAGACTTTTTGCTCTCCCGAGCTTGTGTGGCTCTTGCTTCTTTGAAAAATACCGAGGTACGCAGATTAATGGTCCCCTTAAATTTCCTTCAAACAGAAAAATTTTATCAAGGCCATTTCAAGAAATCATCTTTTCCAGAGCCAAGGCGAGAACTTTTTTACCGTGCAAGTCATCAATCTCGTTATTTCTTTGCGGCATAGGTTGTATCGTTGCTTGCAACAGTTGTTGAACATCTTGTTACGGGTGAAACGATGCAGATGAGTAGCACATCCGAGCAGCGTCACAGGTTCATCTTCTTCTCTCTTGCTTTATATATTATAGTCATAACCTATTGTTAGCTATGCTTATTCTGCATAATCTTTTCTGATATTTGAAATCTTTTTCACTGCTCGATTATAAACTTTCAATGCGAATGTTCGTGAGTGCAGTATGGACTACTATATGCAGAAGACGTATTACAAGACTGCATCTTTGATTTCGAATAGCTGCAAGGCCATTGCCCTTCTTGCGGGCCAAACGGCGGAAGTTGCCATTCTAGCTTTTGAGTACGGGAAAAATCTGGTTGGTTTACTTGACTGTATCCACAACTCCATTCTCGATCGCTACTTCCTTTGATCAGCTAAGTTTCTGTTTGCAGGGTTTGGCATACCAATTGATAGATGATGTCCTTGATTTCACAGGCACATCGACTTCTCTCGGGAAAGGATCTCTATCTGATATCCAACATGTAAAAACATATGCTCTGTTCTTTCGGACCCTCAACTTCGAAGACGAAAACTTCTCAGCTTTATCTTAATAACCATATAAAATCATGATACAGGGAATAATAACAGCTCCAATCCTCTTTGCAATGGAAGAATTCCCACAACTAATCGAAGTTGTTCATCAGGGATTTGACAATCCGAACAACGTTGACATTGTGAGTTCATACACAGTGTTGTTCTATTTGCTTTGTGGGTACTGAAAATTCACATCTTTGAACGATTTTGATGTATCCATATCGTTTTTCTGGATTCTTTTCGCCGATTTTGGAATGCCCATCTTTTATATTTTTGTAAATAGGCGCTGGAGTACCTCGGAAAGAGCAGGGGAATACAAAGGACGAGAGAGCTGGCCTTGGAGCACGCCAACCTCGCTGCTGTGGCTATCAGGTCGTTACCTGAAACCGACGATGAAGAGGTGAAAAGGTGTAGGCGTGCACTCATTGATCTCACCCATAGAGTCATCACCCGAAAAAAGTGACCAACTCTCTCTTCAGTCAGTTTCTCTTTATACCCGAGCTCTTTTGGCTTGCTACTTCGGCCGTTGATAGCAATGATGTGGTGGGAAAACTGCTTAAAATGAGTTTCATTCGATTCATTTAAGTGTGATACGTTTCGTTGAATAATTTGTTCAAGAATTAGCTTGTTTCATGTAGAACATGAGTTATGGAAGAAAGGAGGACACAGGGAATGTTCATTTGCAGGAAAGAAAAAAAAGCCAAACTTTTCATTTTGATCTTTTTTAATTCTTCTTAGATTGTTTACTCAAACCCTGACAGTCTCTAAACGGATGACAAACCAGAAGGGTCGGTCTGTATATTAGGGATTATACCGAAACCAGGAGGGCCTTGAACCGAGGATTGAGTCAGTGAACATGGCAAACATAACCAAAAACCGGAGCTTTTTCATGTGTTTAACTGATATCTCAAGCTTTGGTTAGCAGTTGATGTCGGATTTCTCGGGTATCAGTTATACGTACCTGAAGAATGGCGAAAACCCGTTTGGCCATGCCCCTCTCTGCTGCAACTTGTCTGGATGCAGACATAGCGGCGGAGCTTTCTGGTCTGCCTTCTTCACTTGTGATCCTTCTTGGCTTCTTCATAGAGTGTGGACGTTCCTTTTCTTGTTGATTATCTCAGTTCCGTTCAGACACTCAGTAACGGTTGTCCATATATATGTCTTTTTTGATACAATCCAAAAAAGAATAATAGGAAATTGACATAGATATATTTTTAAATCAAATATAAATTAATACCCACTTATAAAATAAGATTTCAAATTATAAAAAAAAAATTATTTACATTTTTTTTATAAATATGGTATTTTATCAAAAAGAAAATCCCATAAAAATATATTAATAAAATTTGGCATTAAAACCCTGGAGCCCTCGGGGAGTGGATACCTTAAATCCACTCGTCTTGTCTTTGTCGCTCTTCCTTTCTTTTTCCCTCTTCACGTCAAACATTTTCATGGCTGGACATGCGTCGTCATAAAACGATTTCAATGATTGATCAACTAATGATCTCAGGGAAGGAAAGAAGCCATGTCGGTTCCTTTTGTTGCTATTCGATCTGGGTTCTATTCAGATTCTGTAAATCTGCGAGCTTCTCGGGAATAGTGTTCAAGAGAGAAAGCCGATGTCATTTCGCGGAGGATTTTCCCGGATTTCCTCCAAGTTTCCGAGAAAACGAAGCTTCTTTTGCTACCCTTCTTTTATCGGTCCTCATCGGCACCTCCACGTGCCCGGACAAGATCATTCTCGTCCTGACTCAACACAGGAGGTAACTACTCATTCACCTTGTCTGGAAAGATCATCATGCGATTAGGGTATCTTCGATTTAGGATTGTTGTAGTTTTGATGTTGGGTTTTCAAGGGAATGGATTGGCATGGTTTATGTTCTGATTGGCCTCGTGAACTCACTGTAGAAAAATTTTATGTTTCTTTACCCAATAAAACAACAAGATGGAATGTGAAAAATGATGAAACTCTTAATGGTTAACGAGAGACATTCATCTCTGTTTCATTTGTCTCCAAAGGCTTTTTATAGCCTTTTTAATGGTAATGGCATGTATCTCACCAATTACCAATAATAGGTTCAATACTTACCAAATAAAATACAACAACAACATCGTCTTAATCCCAAGTTTATTTGAGATCGGCCGCATGAATCATTCTTTTCCATTCATTTCGGTTTTACGTCATATTCTCTGATATTTGCAAATAAAATAATCAAATTAAAACAAAAATAATGAAAAGGAAATCATATAAGATTATTCTAACAACTTCACCTCTAATCTTCATATTTCTCACCTTTTTTTCATTCTTTCAACGATCTATCATTCATGCTCCCACGGTAGAGTTTGAATAAGCATCAAAGTCCAACGTTTTGAAAGTGTCCCACGTTTCTTTTGGAGACACCGTTTCACCGAACTACGCTAAGACATTTCACTAATACATTGATAAATGATTCCAAATACCACCATCATTGCATTCTGAGGGTCTACGAACCTTTTCGATTGCACCACATACCACACAACGTAGTTTGTATTAGAGGGTGGCACTTCCCTCTAACAACGGTACACCTTCTTCATTTTTCTGGGTATACATGCATTCTTTGTCGTCGTTGGTAAAAGAGATTGCGGAGAGACGCTTTTTTCTTTCACCGGCACTCTTATCTCCATTGTAACAAACCAATCACCATTGTTGCCAATACCATCGTGGTCGATATTCCTTTCTTTCAATGGCACCCTCGTTTAGTTCGTCGTGACAAATTACCTGTGCTCCCTCTCATAGCACTTACTGAAGACTAATTTCAAGACATACGGTGCACCGAGGACTTGTTTTTTTTTCCGGAATCCATATGTATCTTTGAACCAGGGACTGATACCACATGTAGAAAAATTTTATGTTTCTTTCTCAAACAACAATAATATGGAATGTGAAAAATGATCAAAGAGAATGAAGCTTTTAATGGTTAACGAGATTATTCTAACATTTACAGGCTCCACGGGTTTCTCGGGCAGCAGATGTGATTATTGTTCTTGTACTTTTTTTTTTCAGAATGTTATAATTAGTGGCTCTAACCAATGTATGTTTTTCCTTTTATTATTTATGATGTTTTTTAGGAGAGCTTCGGTTTCAGAGGATCATATCCATGGAGATGTCCTGTTTTTGGTAATTTTAGACATCAACTCTATCGTGAGAGCAGCTCCTTAGTTGAGGTTTGAAATCTAATCTGTCTCTGTCTCATCTGCTTACCACATTCCTTAGTTTTCTTTCTCCTACTCTACAGCTTAAACTTCTAAGACTATTCTTAAGTTGGACATGCGCTTTGACTCGACAAGAGGTTGTCCTAATTTCCGTTCTCTCATTGTTTTGTTTTATCCTCATATCTATTTGTTACTGAATTTTGGTCAACCCTTCTTGGTTGTGTCATTCCATATTGCTCTTCATTCTGCCCTTTATTGTAAGAGTGAAACTTTCCTTTTCCAGGAGGAGGTTGACCCGTTCTTGCTTGTCGCTGATGAGCTGTCTCTTCTCGGTAATAACTTGCGAGCAATGGTTGTTGCTGAGGTATTTGCTCACTAATATTCCACATTTGGTATGTTTTGATTTGATTTATTGTGTTCATGGCAGTTGTGGATGCAGTTTTGCCGCTGGATTTGATGTTGAGTAAAGTTAGATTTGTTTTTTATATATCTTCTGCTGTCCAGGTTCCGGTGCTCGCCTCTTCAGCTGAGCATTTCTTTAAAATGGGGGTTGAAGAAAAACGCTTTCGTCCTACGGTAATGGCAATAATTCTTCAAGTCTCTATCTGTGTCTTATCTTTTCATCACGCAATCTGAAGCTAGCCTCTCTCCCATCCGAAGCTTCAGTAGTCTTCTCTCTGTATCTTTTCAAATTGGTGAAACTTATTAGGCATACAATGTTTTCAGGTCTTGCTGTTGATGGGAACTGCTCTAAATGTATGCTTACCAGAAGTATCAGTTTGTGAATCTGCAGATATACTGCGTGAAAGGCAACGATGTATAGCTGAAATCACAGAGATGATACATGTTAGTTGCTAGATTTATTTTCCTTGGATGTTGCTCTGAGCTATACCGTTTTACCATCGTTTCTTACAATTAGAGATGCTTCTTGATTGAGATTATTATTATGCTAACTCATTGTAGGTTGCTAGCCTTCTCCATGATGGTGTCTTGGATGATGCAGAAACAAGGCGCGGTGTTGGTTCATTGAATCTTGTAAAGGGAAACAAGGTATGGGCAGATAATAGGTTCCTTGTGGTCAGATCACTGAGTATCTTTGACAATTGTGCTGGAAACAGCTATTGAGATTTCACACTCGACTTAATGATGTAGCTAGCTGTATTAGCCGGAGACTTTTTGCTCTCTCGAGCTTGTGTGGCTCTCGCTTCCTTGGAAAATACAGAGGTAGGAAGAGTAATGGTCCCCTCAAATTTCCTTCAGGCAGTAAAATTTTATCGATACCCGTTCAAGAAGTCATCTTCTCCAGAGTCTCTGCCCTTCTTTCTATTTTTCTTAAGCGTACGTGTATGTTGATGGACAACTTAAACTTGAAGGCCGTTTCTCGAGATTCATCAGTGTCATCAACAGTACAAACGTTTTTACCCTGCAAGTCATGAATCATTATTTCTTTGTGCGTAGGTCGCATCGTTGCTTGCAATAGTTGTGGAACATCTTGTTACGGGTGAGACCATGCAGATGAGTAGCACATCCGAGCAGCGTCTCAGGTACATCTTCTTCTTCTCTTGCTTGATATAGTGATAACCTATTCTTACTTCGCCTTTAGCCTATGCCTATCCCTTAACAGATGAGCCCTTCGATTTCCTGTCTACAAAATATTTTTCTGAGTTTTCATTGCTCGATGGTATGTGCTCAATATAAACCCTTGATTCAGATATAAGAAAAAAAAGACCATGCAAATGTGTTTATTCGTGAGTGCAGTATGGATTACTATATGCAGAAGACGTATTATAAGACTGCATCGTTAATTTCACATAGCTGCAAGGCCATTGCCCTTCTTGCCGGGCAAACGGCAGAAGTTGCCATGCTAGCTTTTGAGTATGGGAAGAATCTGGTTCGTTAACTCGACTGTATCCACAACTCCATTCTCGATAGCTACTTCATTTTGATCAGCTAAGTTTCTGTTTTTTGCAGGGTTTGGCATACCAATTGATAGAGGATGTCCTTGCTTTCACAGGCACATCGACTTCTCTCCAGCATGTAAAAACATATGCTCTGTTCTTTCAGACCCTCAACTTCAAAGTCGAAAACTTCTCGGCCTCGTCATAATAACCATATATAATCGTGATGCAGGGGATCATAACAGCTCCAATCCTCTTTGCAATGGAAGAATTCCCGCAACTAATCGAAGTTGTTCATCAGGGATTTGACAATCCGAACAACGTTGACATTGTGAGTTCATACAGTGTTGTTCTATTTGCTTTGTGGGTACTGAAAATTCACATCTTTGAACGATTTTGATGTATCCATATCGTTTTTCTGGATTCTTTTCGCCGATTTTGAAATGCCCATCTTTTATATTTTTGTGAATAGGCGCTTGAGTACCTCGGAAAGAGCAGGGGAATACAAAGGACGAGAGAACTGGCTTTGGAGCACGCCAACCTTGCTGCTGTGGCTATTAGGTCGCTACCCGAAACCGATGATGAAGAGGTGAAAAGGTGTAGGCGTGCACTCATCGATCTCACCCATAGAGTCATCACCCGAAAAAAGTGACCAACTCTCTCTTCAGTCAGTTTCTCTTTTTACCCGAGCTCTTTTTGCTTGCTGCTTCGACCGTTGATAGCAATGATGTGGTGGGAACACTGCTTAAAATGAGTTTCATTAGATTCATTGAAGTGTGATTCGTTTCGTTGAATAATTTGTTCAAGAAGTAGTTTGTTTCATGTAGAACATGAGTTATGGAAGAAGGGAGAACACAGGGAATGTTCATCTGACTATTTTGCAGGAAAAAAAAAACTTTTCATTTGATCTTTTTTTATTCTTCTTACATTTTTTACTCAAACCCTGACAGTCTCTAAATCGATGAAAAACCAGAAGGATTGGTCTGTATATTAGGGTTTATACCCAAACCAGGAGGGCCTTGAACCGAGCAGTCTAGCTCGAGAACCCTTCTCTCGATACATTACGCAGCCCATGCATCCTGCAGGTTCCAGAATGGCTCGAGTCAGTGAGCATGGCAAACATAACCAAAAACCGGGCTTTTTCATATGGGTTTAATCGATATCTCGAGCTTTCATTAGCAGTTGATGTCGGATTTCTCGGGTTTTAGTTATGTGTACCTGAAGAACGGCGAAAACCCGATTGACGATGTACTTCTGAGGAGGCGATGCCCCTCTCTGCTGCAACTTGTTTGGATGCAGACATAGCCGAGCTTTCTTGTCTGCCTGCTTCACTTGTGATCCTTCTTGGCTTCTTCATAGAGTATGGGCATTGGTTTTCTTCTTGATTATCTCGGTTCAGTTCAGACACTCGGTAATTGTTGTCCTGTGATATGGTCTTGGAAGATATACAGGGAAAGCTTCGAGGGCCTCTGCATTTGGAAGTTTTTTGTTGTCTTTTCTTGGGGAATGTTGTGATTCGTTAAACTGTGAATAGCAAAACATGTTGCGGAGTTGAGAATATGATGTGGGAAGCTGAGTGTGTGTGGCCATTGGAACAGAGCTTAAGCCTTCAGTGGTTGGGATTCAGACATTGATTCTGTCTGAAGTCTGACCAAAAAAGAAAAGGTTGTCTTTGGAGTTAGTTAGAAGCAAAATTACTCATATCCTCGCAAAGTCGTCTTCTTGGATTCTCACTTTGTTTATAAACAGATATTATGTAAATGCTTTCTGCCAAAAAGTCGATGTATTGGAATCTATATATTTAGCTTCTTTTGTTTTTGGAAAAATCCTAAAAAAATATATAATTTTTTTAGTTTTCATAAAATAAAATCTAATTTTTTTTTATCAAATAAAATCTTAATTTCATTTTCAGTGAAAATAAACGTGAATTTTATATTTGTTGCCATTTTTAAACCTATATATTAAAATAACGTTCTGATATCCTATATGTTAAATCAGCGCGTTGATTATATTTGACATGTGACTGTACACATGTTATGATATTGATATACCAAGTAAGTGATGAGTTTAAAAATGATAAATATTATAAAATTTAGTTTATAATTTAAGAATTAATTTGAAGTTTTATTTGATAAAAAATAAAGTTTAGATTTTATTTTATGAAAATCGATAAGTTAAGATATTTTTTTGGAATTTGTTTTTTATTTTTGTGTGAAAACCGAAAATATATGACAATAAACAAAATTTATGTCATCGATAGATATGATCATATAATTTGATGTAATTATTTATTTGTCATAGCTCAAAAAATTGGAAATTAAAATAGATATGTTTTTAACAATATTTTTAATCAAATATAAAATAACAAAATAAAATAATACCCAACTATAAAATAAAACTAAGTTATAAAAAAAAATAAGACCTTACCGCTCATAAAAAAGGGCATTTCAAATTATAAAAAATTATTACATTTTTTTTTTTTATAAATATGGTATTTTATCAAAGAGAAAATCCACTTGTCTTTAAAACCCTCGAGCCCTCGGGCAGAGGAGACCTTAAACCCACTTGTCTTGCCTTGGTAGCTCCGAGAGGGAAAACAAGAATTCGAGTTCTTGTTTTCTTCGCATCAAACATTTTCATGGCTGACATTCGTCGTCGTCATAAAACGATTTCAATGGCTGATCAATTAATGATCTCGGGGAAAAAAGCAGTGCCGATTCCTTTTGTTGCTATTCGATCTGGGTTCCATTCAGATTCTGTAAATTTCCGAGCTTCTTCGGAGGGGTGATTGTTGGTGTTCAAGAGAGAAAACCGATGTCATTTCTCAGAGGATTTTCTCGGATTTCTTCCAAGTTTCCGAGAAAACGAAGCTTCTTCTGCTACCCTTCTTTTCTCGGTCCTCGTCCGCACCTCTACGTGCCCGGACAGGATCATTCTCGCTATGACTCTACAAAGGAGGTAACGAATCATTTATCTTGTCTGAAAACATCATCATTCGATTTGGGTTTTCAGGGAAATGGATTGGCATGGTTTATGTTCTGACTGGCCTCGTGAATTTACAGGCTCCGCGGTTTTCTCGGGCAGGAGATGCGATTGTTGTTCTTTTCCTTTTGTTTTTCAGAATGTTGTTGTAATTAGTGACCATAACCAATATATGTTTTTCCTGTTATTACTTATGATGTTTAGGAGGGCTTCAGTTTCAGAGGATCATATCCATGGAGATGTCCTGTTTCTGGTAATTTTAGACATCAACTCTATCGTGAGAGCAGCTCCTTAGTCGAGGTTTGAAATCTACCTGTCTCTGTCTCATCTGCTTGCCAGATTCCTTGGTTTTCTTTCTCCTACTCTACAGCTTAAACTGCAAAGACTATTCTTAAGTTGGACATGTGCTTTGACTCGACAAGAGGTGGTCCTAGTTTCGGTTCCCTCATTGTTTTGTTTTATCCTCATATCTATTTGTTGCTGAATTTGGTGGGGCCTTCCATATTGCACTTCACTCTGCCCTTTACTGAAAGAGTGAGACTTTCATTTTCCAGGAGGAGCTTGACCCGTTCTTGCTTGTCGCCGATGAGCTGTCTCTTCTCGGTAATAAATTGCGAGCGATGGTGGTTGCTGGGGTATTTACTTAGTTGTATTCCACCTTTGGTATCTTTTGGTTTCATTTAGTATGTTCATGTCATGTGGGAGCGGTGGAAGGAGGTTGCCAGTGGATTTGATGCTGAGAAAATCTATACACCGATTTTGTTTTTAAATCTATCTTCTGCTGTCTAGGTTCCAATGCTTGCCTCTGCAGCTGAGTATTTCTTTAAAATGGGGGTTGAAGAAAAACGCTTTCGTCCAACGGTAATGGCGATCATTCTTCAAATCTTTATATCTATGTCTTTGTCTTATCTTTTCATCACACAATCTGAAGCTAGCCTCCCTCCCATCCGAAGCTTCAGCAGTCTTCTCTCATGAGTTTTTGTCACAACTTTCAAATTGATGAAACTTATTAGGCATCTAATGTTTTCAGGTCTTGCTGTTGATGGGAAATTCTCTAAATGTACGCTTACCAGAAGTATCAGTTTGTGAATCTGCAGATATACCGGTATCAGAACTGCGTGAAAGGCAACGGTCTATAGCTGAAATCACAGAGATGATACATGTTAGCTGCCAGATTTATTTTCCTCGGATGTCGCTCTGAGCCATACCGTTTTACTATCTTTCTTACAATTAGATACGCTTCTTAATTGAGATTATTATTATGCTTACTCATTGTAGGTTGCGAGCCTTCTCCATGATGATGTCTTGGATGATGCAGATACAAGGCGCGGTGTTGGTTCATTGAATCTTGTGATGGGCAACAAGGTAATGGGCAGATGGTAGCTTCTTCTATGGTCAGATCACTGAATATCTTTGACAATTATGCTGGAAACAGCTATTGAGATTTCACCCTCGACTTACTGATGTAGCTGGCTGTATTAGCCGGTGATTTCTTCCTCTCCCGATCTTGGGTGGCTCTTGCTTCTTTGAAAAATACAGAGGTAAGAAGACTAATCGTCCCCTCAAATTTCCTTCGGGCAGTAAAATTTTATAGATACCCATTCAAGAAATCGTCTTTTCCAGATTCAAGGTAAAAACTTTTTTACCGTGTGAGTCATCAATCTCGTTATTTCTTTGTGGCATAGGTTGTGTCGTTGCTTGCAACAGTTATTGAACTTCTTGTTACGGGCGAGACAATGCAGATGAGTAGCACATCCGAGCAGCGTCACTGGTTCATCTTCTTCTCTCTTGCTTTATATATTATAGTCATAACCTATTGTTAGCTATGCCTATCCCTTAATAGATGAGCCCTTAGATTTCCTGTCTACAAAACATTTCTCTGAGTTTTGAAATAACTTCCATTGCTCGATGATATGTGCTCAATATAAACTCTTGATTCAGACACAAGAAAAAAAAAATGACCATGCAAATGTTTTGTTCGTGAGTTCAGTATGGACTACTATATGCAGAAGACATATTATAAGACTGCATCGTTAATTTCACATAGCTGCAAGGCCATTGCCCTTCTTGCCGGGCAAACAGCAGAAGTTGCCATGCTAGCTTTTGAGTACGGGAAGAATCTGGTTCGTTAACTCGACTGTATCCACAACTTCATTCTCGATAGCTACTTCATTTTGATCAGCTAAGTTTCTGTTTGCAGGGTTTGGCATACCAATTGATAGATGATGTCCTTGCTTTCACAGGCACATCGACTTCTCTCGGGAAAGGATCTCTATCTGACATCCAGCATGTAGAAACATATGCTCTGTTTTTTCAGACCCTCAACTTTGAAGTCGAAAACTTCTCGGCCTCGTCATAATAACCTTGTATAATCGTGATGCAGGGAATCATAACAGCTCCAATCCTCTTTGCAATGGAAGAATTCCCGCAACTAATCGAAGTTGTTCATCAGGGGTTTGACAATCCGAACAACGTTGACATTGTGAGTTCATACACAATGTTGTTCTATTGCTTTGTGGGTACTGAAAGTTCACATCTTTGGAAGATTTTGATGTACCCATATCGTTTTTCTGGATTCTTTTCGCCAATTTTGAAATGCCCATCTTTTATATTTTTGTAAATAGGTGCTCGAGTACCTCGGAAAGAGCAGGGGAATACAAAGAACGAGAGAGTTGGCCTTGGAGCACGTCAACCTTGCTGCTGTGGCTATCAGGTCGTTACCTGAAACCGACGATGAAGAGGTGAAAAGGTGTAGGCGTGCACTCATTGATCTCACCCATAGAGTCATCACCCGAAAAAAGTGACCAACTCTCTCTTCAGTCAGTTTCTCTTTATACCCGAACTCTTTTCGCTTGCTGCTTCGACCGTTGATAGCAATGATGTGGTGGGAACACTGTTTAAAATGAGTTTCATTCAATTCATTTAAGTGTGATCCATTTCGTTGAATAATTTGTTCAAGAAGCAGTTTGTTTCATGTAGAAATAGAACATGAGTTATGGAAGAAAGAAGAACACAGGGAATGTTCATCTGACTATTTTGCAGGAAAGAAAAAGCCAAACTTTTCATTTTGATATTTTTTTATTCTTCTTACATTGTTTACTCAAACCCGGACAGTCACTAAACCGATGACAAACCAGAAGGGTCGGTCTGTATATTACCAAAACCAGGAGGGCCTTGAACCGAGCAGTCTAGCTCGAGAACCCTTCTCTCGATACATATGCAGCCCATGCATCCTGCAGGTTCCAGAATGGCTCAAGTCAGTGAACATGGCAAACATAACCAAAAACTGGAGCTTTTTCATGTGGGTTTAACCAATATCTCGAGCTTTGGTTAGCAGTTGATGTCGGATTTCTCGGGTATAAGTTATATGTACCTGAAGAATGGCGAAAACCCGTTTGGCGATGTACTTCTGTGGTGGCGATGCCCCTCTCTGCTGCAACTTGTCTGGATGCAGACATAGCCGAGCTTTCTGATATGCTTTCTTAACTTGTGATCCTTCTTGCAGATTCATCAGAGGGATTGGGTACCATCCGCTCTCGGGCCAAAGAACCTGACAAACCCAACAACAGGCTATCATCGTATCAGAGGTTTCTTCATCGAATCAGCTTCTGTGTCGAGTTTTGTTTTTTGTATGCAGAGTTTTGTCTGTGAGCTTACATGGTGTAGAGTTGAGAGGAGGAGTTTGATGTCAGTTTCCTTCCCATTTAACCAATGTGTTATCTCTCTGTCCTTCTCCATCTCCATCTGCAGGTTTTCGTTTCAGAGTTTCTTGTCAGATTCTGACTCATTCACAAAAAACAACAAGTAGCAGTTTTTTACTGATTGTCGGAGAGAATCTCGCTTACTTGTTCGTCTGACTTCTCTTCCTCTTCGCCGATTCTCGAGTTGCTTTCCTCTTCTTCCTGAAGATCGATCACATTGCTTTCGGCTTTCAGAGTCCATGGGCATATGCTGCAGATGAAAAATTCTGAAAGAAAATGTCGGAAAATCTTACAGTTGTGGTCGATTTCAGAGTCGAAGTCCCGGAACTTCCTTCGTGAGATTGACACTCAGTTTCGATGATCTGAGGTTTTGTGTCGGGACGGAGAAATCTCTCTTTCGCCCAGGCGATGGCCTCGTCTATGTCGATCGAATCCGAACCTCCTCCTTCGCGGTAATGGTCGGAGTTTATCTCGATCACGTAAGAAGAGCTCATCGCTTCGTCGTCGTCTTCCTCTTCTTCTTCTTCTTCTTCTTCCATGGTGAAGCCACGTGTCCTCTGTTTCGGTTTGATCTCATCGCAGACAGAGGAGACAGGAGATGACGCAGGAGAGCTCGGTCCGTAATCGTCCATGGAGAGTTTGACGCTCCTGAAGGAGTTCGGGTCCAGGCTTATCGTCTCCGGCGAGGCTCTACGGGAACTCCCGTAGTAGAAATCTCCGTTTCCCGGTGTATTTTTATGGACGGAAAAGGAATCTCCGGCTTGTCCGTACGCCGGAATCCCATGTTTCTTCGCCTCCGGATTCTGTCCTGTTCCGCTGCTTCTCGACGGAACGTTCAACGGTCTGTAAGAAAACGAGAGACAGAACACGAAATGAGACTATATTACCCTGATCTGGTGTCCAATAAGTTGGGGCTTAGAGGAGGGCAATTTAGTAAATCTACCTGAGCCTAGAAGTGAAGGAAGACAGTGCCACATCATCGCCGGAGACCGCCGTCGCCGGCGGACGGAGAGGGCTGACGTCCTCGGAAGTGATCACCGAAGACGAATTCGACACCCACTTCGTCTGCGATCTCTCCCTCGTCGTCCTCTGGGCTCCGCCGGAAAACCCGAAAACGTCGCCGTAAAACCCATCTCCCCCGGCCGGAATCCGGAAAGCCGGGAGGCTCCGGCCGTGAGATTTGGAGGCGGGAGCCTTCCGGGAATATAACTCCGACGGCAGGAAAATCTCGTCGTAGAAGGAGCTGGAACGTGAGAAGTCGCCGGAGAATTTCCGGGTGAGAACGCTACGCGGCGGACCACCGAAAACGTCGGCGAAGTCGTCGGCATCCATGGCGGCGGAGGAGAAGGTCTGGTCAATGGATTTTCTGGCGGCGGAGAAGAAAGGGTCAAAGCCCATTCTCATACGCCAAGACTCGTCCATGTCGCCGGAAAATATTCCTCCGGTCACCGGAAAAAAGAAAGAAAGAAAGAATTCTCTGTTCAAAAAAGAGAGGAAGAGTTCAATATGGTACACTTAAACGTACATACACAGATATTATATATATATAGACAGATTATGGTATGTGTCTTTATACAAATTTGTAGGAACTCAAAAGCAAAAAAAAAAAAAAAAAAAAAAAGGGGAAAAAAAAAAAAAAAAGAAAAAAAAAAAACACAAAAAAAAAGAATAAAAAGGAAAGATATGGGGCAAGAGAAAACATTTTATAGGCTAAGTGACTTTTAGGGTTCTCATTTGGGATGTGTTTAGGACCGAAAACGTCGGCGAAGTCGTCGGCATCCATGGCGGCGGAGGAGAAGGTCTGGTCAATGGATTTTCTGGCGGCGGAGAAGAAAGGGTCAAAGCCCATTCTCATACGCCAAGACTCGTCCATGTCGCCGGAAAATATTCCTCCGGTCACCGGAAAAAAGAAAGAAAGAAAGAATTCTCTGTTCAAAAAAGAGAGGAAGAGTTCAATATGGTACACTTAAACGTACATACACAGATATTATATATATATAGACAGATTATGGTATGTGTCTTTATACAAATTTGTAGGAACTCAAAAGCAAAAAAAAAAAAAAAAAAAAAAAGGGGCATACAAAAGGGTAGTTCTTCATGTGCTGTAAGCTTTCAAACTTTTGTGTTTGGTCTGAAAAAATCTTAGATCTTTTTTTTTTTTTACTTTTATGTTCCATTATGTGAAATAAAATAAAATAAAAATTTTTTAAAAAAAGAAGGTGAAAATTCTAAAATTTGATATGTTATATAATTCATGTATGTGTGTATGTATTATATTATATATATTTAGAGATTTTTATAAAGTGGAAAGATTGGAAAAATTCTGTTGGCTGTTGGGTTTTTGAGTCCCACACTAAGACAGGATTTGATTGGTTTCCCTTTTATTTAGCTGTATATTTATTTCTCTTTTTTTCTTAATATTTTTTTTTACAATTTTCTTAATAATTTTTTTTTACAACTTCTCTTTACCTCGTCAAAATTTCACATATTTACTATCTGTTTAAAAACATTTTTTTTCTCCTTTTAATAATGAACCATTTCTCCTAATTGCCATTTTTTTTAGTTTTTCTCCCATTTGAAAAAGTCCAAATATGATTCTAACTTATTCATTCATTAAAATATTATTACATACCGTTTTAATACAATTTTGTAAACAATAGACCGGTTTATGGTTTCATTGATAGTTTATTGACTAATATTTTTTTATTATAGAAATTAGATGATAAATGTTAATAGAAAATTTAATATAATGTTTTACACATTAAGGGTTAAGGATTCAAAGTGACGTGGGTGAAAGAATGAAGGGGACAATGCACACTCTAATTTGATGTCACTAACACTATTCCCTACCAAACAAAAAAGCTTTCCAACACATTTTTAATCATTATTTCCCATTTTTATTTAAAAAAATTTAATTAATTTTATCATTTGGACCCACTCCATTACACAAAAAAGTGTACAAAAAATGTGTGAAGTGAAGCCAAGTGAATGAGGTGCCTTTTAGTAAATAAATACATGCTTAAAGTTAATTTCTTTGCAGTTTTGGGGGTTGTGATTAGGGTTGGGCGTTTCGGTTCGGTTCTTCGAAACCGGACCAAACCGAATCATTAAAACGGTATTTTTTCCGACCCGAAATCGCTGTTATTTTTCGAACGGTATCATTTTTAGAGAACCGAATTTTTCCGGAACCGAACCGAACCGAACCGAACTTTAAAAATCCCGAAAAACCGAATATTTTTAAAGGAAATCTATCATTCTTTTGATAAAACCCCGAACCGAACCGAACTGATACCGAAACCGAACCGAACCGAATACAATAAAAAACCCGATTGGTACCTATTTTTGTAAAACCAAAAGAACCGAACCGATCCATTCCGTCCCGAACCCGAACCGTTTCCCGAAACGCCCACCCCTAGTTTTGATTAGGTTATTTGGGTAATTGATTAGATTTACTATGAGGTAATAAATGAATTTCATTACCATTAATAACAGTCCCTAATGACTCTTCCTCTTAGGGCTATAATACAAAAAAGGGTACTGTTCATTGGAAATGATTGATAACTAATAGTTGTGATTCATAAATTATTTCAAAATCAATATTAGTAAATGATATTTGAGAGTATTATAGGTGGTTAAGTGTGAATGTTCATGTAATTAATGATTAGTGTTCGTCCGGTTATCACCGGTTTGTTAGTTGGTTATAGAAGAAGTTTTTTTAAAAGTTATAAATAATGTATTTTTATTCTTATGTCATATTAAATTAGAGAAAAAAAAATTGAAAACTACTTTCGATATTGATTCAAAATGAAATACAATTTAATTTAGGAAATATCACAAAAAATATGAATTTTTTAAATTTAATAAATAAATAAATAAAATTTAAATTTTATAGAAAAATACATAAATTTTAAAATTTAAAATATATGCTCTTTAAAAATTTTCGCATAAACCCATACAAAAACAAAAATATCGTTAGTATTTATTTGATTTTGTACAAAAAATTTCAATTTTTTAAATTTTTATACAAAATTAAAAATTCCTATTTATTTACCAAGTTCATATTTTTTCAACTATATTCCCTTTAATTTATCATTAAATACACTAATCACACGCAAATAAATCTAACACTCTCTAATACATAACAAATTAACAATATACGCAAGCATCCATTTTTATGTATACAACAAATCTACGTATTTCTACGATGGTTATACCTCTTGTTGCAAGCTGTAATACGTAATTTACCCGAAAAGGAAAGAATTAAGCCGAAAAAAAACGGATTAAAAATTAATTAAGTGAAGGATCAAAACTTGGTGGTTTAGAACATGAAACAGGGACATTACAGTTAAGTAGGCAGATCTAGGAGGTGGTGAAAGGGGACAACTTTAATTAATTAATTAATTAATTAATTAGTTAATTAATTAATATTTATAACATATGTTTTATTAAATTATGACAATGATGCCAAACATTCACAAAAGCATATAATATAACCACGAGATACAACACAATCATTCTGCTGTAGATTTGCTCCCCATAAAGCTTAAAAAAATTATATTTATATATATATATATAAAGAGAATATATATATATATATATAAAATTAAAAGAGTGATTATTAAGAAAATCCAAAAGAAAAACAACCCTTGAGCTCAAAGTTGGGAACTTCTTACAGCCAGTTCCAAGCGCTCGTGAGCTGTAATGACAATAGATTGTTTTTTTTTTGGTAATAATCTTTCTTTATTTATTGAAACATCCCACGGTTCATTCATCGTATCGAATCTTGGTTAGAGCAAGAATCTAATCATGGTATTTTCTTTAATATTATATTCGAATATTTGTCAAAGAAATGTACATTCCCTTTTGTTAGACATCCCACGGTGCACGAAATCGCATTCAAATCTCACCAAAAACATTGAATATAAATCATGGTTTTATGCCATAGTTTATGCATCTCCCTAATGCTTATCCAAGTTGGTGTACTCTTTCATCACGCTATGAACTATTATTTCACTATCAACGACCAATTTCACTGTCAACGACCGTGAGCAAGTAAGATTACGATTTTGTCACCAGAAAAAATATTTATTTTTTTTAAATTTTAATATTTTATATATACAAATTATATTTTTATTACATATTTAATTTATTTTGTTTTAAAAGTTTAATTTTTTTATTATATTTTAGATGTTTTAAAAATATTTTAAATATTAAAATTATTTTTAAATATTTTTCAATTAAAATTTTATTTTTAAAATTTATATATTTGGCTCGCGAGCCGGCTCGTCGTTTGGTTCGCGAATTTAGACGATCTTGCCTGGTTGACCTATTTTTGGCTCGCTAAAAAACGGGATGGACTGGGTTGGATTGAAAATTTTCCAGATCGGGACGGGCTGGGCCGGGCCAGCCCGCTTTACACCCCTACTACAGAGGGGCAAAACCGTCTTTTCAAAGATGGAGTGAATTGATGAACAATAGAGACTGCAGAGATCCTTGAGCAAACCAACCAGAAGATTGAAAATGATTCACAAAGCAGAAGGTTAGTGTGAATAAAACCAACAAGAAGGAAACAAACACAAGAAAGAGAATAGACAAGTCATAGAAGTGATCAAAGGTTAAAGCATATAGAGAGTAAGATCTCTCTCTCTCTCTCTCTCTCTCTCTCTCTCTCTCTCTCTCTCGAGGTAATGTATGAATGATGCAATAGAAGTCAGCTTCTTTACCCAAGAAGACAAACGAATAAACACAGAAAAGAGATAAAAAACGACAGGCTGAAGAGAGAAAGGGGGCACAATCAACTGAACCCATTGCAGAAGACAAATCTTATCTGAAACCCTTTTTGGGAGATTTGGAAATGAGGAAACTACATACCACCATGCATGGACCTTGAGGATATTATTAATGAGGGGCAAAGATTTTTCTTTCCTGACGAGAATCTGAACGACCCATTTCAGTAGATGTGCCTGGAATGAATCACCATACATACATGTGTGTAAAAGGAAACCAGTGTCAAGTGTTGCTCAGGCATAAAGCTGAAAGGTCCCATAAAGAAACAAATTCTTAGTACATATCATCTGAGGACTCAAGATTTGAAATCTGATCATTGATGGGTGAACCATAAAGCTCTTTCTTTTGCATAACCGGTAGCAAAACCGAATCTTTTCGGGGTTCTTACTCAACATTATGAATTTACTAGATTCAGACCACTGTGAACAAAACCAAGTTTTAATCCCACATCTGCCGCCCAGATGAAGCCTAATTCGAGAACGGTTTAGAGACATGCTTTCTTGATTTAGATGATGAGCTATACTATATATATCCACACTCGACACCAGAGTAGAAGAGAGAGAGATCAGATGTACATGATCATTGCAAGATTGGAATGAAGGTTTGGTCAAGAAGATGTAAATGAAGATTTAAATTCTAAATTCAAGATTTGGGGTTTGGAAGTTTCATTACCTGTAGAAAAACTCAGCCCAACCAACTGACTCCTTCACACTGTAACATTCCACGTAACGTCAAACAGAACCCAACACGGCTCACTCTGTCTGAACCTGAAGCTCCAATGGCCTTTTCACGGTATTGAAGAGCTCATAAAGCCCTAAAGATAACTGGCCAACAAGTTACCTACACAAAGACAATGACGGCACTTTTATTGTCAAACAAGTTAACAGAAAACGGGATTATAATGGCAACGACATCTGAACATTAGCAATAAACATCAGAGTATCACAAGATGAAAAATCATGGCAAGATTGTTACTGGACAATATCTTCTTTTAACCTTTTCGCAGGAGATTCTTGATATGAACAGTGGACGCTTTCACTATGAAGGTGTATGGAACTAAAGGACAAAACACTTATACCGTCACAAAAAGCTCCAGGGTAAAAACATCTGGCCAAGAAGTTCCCTATACAAAGACAATGACGGCACTTTTGTTGTCATCAACCAGCTAACAGAAAACGAGATTATAATGGCCCCGGCATCACAACATTACAAGAAACATCGGATTATATGACATTGACAAAAAAAAAATGGCAAGACTGTTACTGGACAATATCTTCTCTTACGTTTTCACAGGAGATCCTTGGAAAGAACACCTTGAGTATTCTGGTGTATGGAACTAAAAGACAAACACTTGTACTGTCACAAAAAGCTCATGAAGCCCGGGTAAAGATATCCAGCCAACAAGTTCTCTCTATACAAAGACAACGACTGCATTTTTGTTGCCATAACCAGCTAACAGACAATGGAAGCTCGCGAAGCCCGGGTAAAAATATCCAGCCAACAAGTTCTCTATGCAAAGACAACGACTGCACTTGTGTTGCCATCGACCAACTAAAAGACAATGGGATTATAATGGCCACAGCATCTGAACATTAGCAAGAACCAACAGATTATATAACCTAGATGAAAATCATGCCAAGACTTTTCTACTGGAGAATAAATTCTTTTACCTTTTCACAAGAGATTTTTGGAAGGAACACCTTGAGTATGATGTTGCATGGAAAAGGAAACGGCATGGAATGTGTGGTTCTTGCAGTCTCTCTGGAAGGCAACATGTTGAGATGGGAAGCTTGGTAGATTCCAAGAAGACAACTATTTGAAATTATTGAGGAAACATGAAATTTTTATTTGCACAATACAACAACAAAAGCACCACTTGAGGAAGAAGCGCTACTACAAGTAGACTTTGCTTTCTCAACAAAAGCTAAAATGTCTTGTTCTCTGCAATGTCAAGAAGCAGCCAAAAGCAGTGTTATCATGGAAAAGAAATATGACAAGAACCCCCAAATTCTTCAGACTCACACAAAAAGAGGTCTATTTCTGATAATTGATAATATAACTTTCTTTTTTGTTGGAAAGTTGAAAATACAATTTCTACTGTATTCAGATAAAATTTTTAGGTCTTCTTGGTATTACGATCAGGCCCTGCAATTTAAATTAGATCCGAACTTTTTATTCCGTTGTGCTTCTATCGTAAACTTAAACGGAGAATCATCATGGGCTATAAAGAAATAACCCTTCAGAATATGTCAAAACGATCAAACACATACACTTAAGCATTAAACTCTACCCATTGTAATAGTAGTATAGCTAAACATTTCTAATATTAAGCGAAATAAAAACAGAGAGCACCAGGATTTTACAAGAATGGCTTAAACTTAAACTTAGTAGACAGTAGACTGTCGAGTGTCACACAATGGAGAAACCTCTAGAGTGAGAAGAAAAGCAGGTGTCGGATATAACATGCAGTTACCAGGCAAACAAGAAACAGTTTACCAGATGTGTCAAACTGATTTCCTCTAGCCAAGGACCTAAAACAGAGAAGAACAAAATCCATCATAGAGCAAGACATGTGTTGTTTACCATGAACCTTTGAGGCATTAGTGAGGCAGCTGGGCATAAATTACCTTTGGTTTATCTTTATTGACTTCCAAATTGGAATGAAAGCATATGAAGCCGGTTCACATGCTAACAAACTCTCCTTGCTTGAAACCTCAATTTGGTTTTCCAAAATGCTTATGGTTACAGAAATGAATTAGCAAATCGGTAAAGGTATTTACTTGCTCACGGACTTTTCTGTTAGCCGGGGTGAAATACGACCACGCTCAACCAAACGTATCATTAGGTCATCTGCCTCCTTGACCTTTCCTTCCATCATCAATCTCTTGCTTATCTTCTCACAGAACTTGGCATCAGGTATTAAATTGCGGTTAAACATCCGACACGTCACGTTGTATGCTGACAGAGCAACACCCTTTTTGAGATAGCCTTCCATGAGCACATAACATGTCTTAGCATCAGAAGTTGAAGCTGTCCGAAGAACTTTTCCCAAGAGCTTGTCTGCCTCCTCAAGCTTTCCTAAAGCACAAAGCTTTTCAATAACTTGATTATATGCTGTTCTGCATTTCTGCCTCAACATCATTTTCTCCAATAATTTTAACAGATCACCAACCTTGTCCATTTGGCAATATCTATGAATGACAGTTCTGTATGTAACAGGAGTGGGATCCAATCCCTTGTGAAGCATCTGCTTCATAAGCTCTGTTGCCTCTGCTATTCTACCTTTTCTTCCCAATGCATCAACTAATGTAGTATAAGTGATGACATCCGCATGTTTGTTGATCAGGTACATGTCATCTAGTACAGAAAGAGCAGCGTCCAGCTCATCCTTTTGGCAAAAACCATGAATCACAGTAGTGAAATTTACAACATTAACAGCACAACCTTTGTTCAGACACTCTTCCAAGAATTTTCTGGCCTCGTGTGTTCTCCCATCCCGGCAGAGACTCTGAATCAATAAGTTGATTTCAACTGGTGTCGGGAAAAACCCTTTTTTAACCATCTCTCTTAGCACATCACAGGCCTCAGATAATTTCCCCTCCCTGCGTAACCCATGCATAATAACGCTATAAGTAATAGCATTTGGAATCCACCATTGCTCTTCGCTCATGTTCATCATTTGCCTTGCCTCGGTAGATTTTCCAGTTCGGCACATCCCATTTAACACGGCCGTGTAAGACACAGTATTTGGCTTGTGTCCATGTTTGCGCATAACATGAAGCAACTTTTTGGCTTTGTCCACCTCACCAAGACGACAGAACCCATTAACAACAGCAGTGTAAGTTACTACATCAGGAGAACAACCTTTTGACAGCATCTCACTAATAATATCCTTTGCCTCACACATCCTACCCTCCTTGCAAAACGAATGAACTATAGCACTATAACCCACCTTATCAATCCGAAACCCTTTCTCCTCAGCTTCCCTGAGAAACTGAAGAGCATCGTCTGCATTGCCATATTTCGTGAGTATATGAATTACAGTATTATATGTGACCTGATCTGGCACCAAATTATGTTCTGTCACCATTTTATCCATCAATTTCCTCACTTCAAAAACCCTCTTTTCCTTGCAAAGAAAACCCATGATGGTATAGTAACTAACTTTATCCGGAGAACATCCTTTACTAAGCATTTCATCCATTAGCTCCATTGCACCGTCAACTCGGTGCACGTCACAGTACCCTCTGATCAAGCTGTTATAAGTCACGACATCTGGCGTTATACCGATTACACGCATACGTTCTGAGAAACGTAAAGCTTTCTCCAACCTATTCGCTCTGACCAAAACATCAATAGCCGTATTACAGATTAACAAATCTGGTTCAACTCCTGCTCTCTGCATAAGGGTCAACACTCTTAACGCATCCCTTACTTTACCTGCCCTGCTGTATGACACCATCACACAGGAAAATGCTTCCGGGCATCGGTATATACCTCTCTTCTTCATTAGACGAAGAACCCTTCGTGCTCCCTGACACAACTTAGTCTTACCAAGAATCTCAAGCACTGCATAGTATACAACAGGATCATGGCGATACCTCCATTGACGATCAGCCCAGTAGAAGAATTTCAGAGCAACCCTTTCATCATCCTGAGAGCGCAAAACAGCACAGACTTGCAGAGGTTTGAGGCTCCTTAGAAGGTTTCTCATTTGAGCTTCGAGATTAGGGTTCCAACTCGATCTGAGGTCAATCAATCTGCATATCTCTCGCACCAATGGATGCTTAGATTCATCATTTTCTTCGAGCAGAACTCTGCTAACGTCTTCCCGCGATACCGGATGGGTTTTCGTAAACGATTCCAGAGTAGCAAAATCATCATCTTCTTCTTCTTCGCCATTGCTTTCGTCTTCTTCATCGTCCGCTTCATCACTTTCTCCCAACTCATCAACCTCGTCAAATCCAGTAAACCTAGGGTTACGAGAACTATAAAATTCAGCTTCATTCACGCTCGAAGTCCGCGAATTTCCCAAACCCAATTGCCCAAATCCTCCAAATCGATCATCGTTC
This sequence comes from Tarenaya hassleriana, assembly GCF_000463585.1. Classification (NCBI taxonomy): domain Eukaryota; kingdom Viridiplantae; phylum Streptophyta; class Magnoliopsida; order Brassicales; family Cleomaceae; genus Tarenaya; species Tarenaya hassleriana. Next base: position 1,748,876 of record NW_010966274.1, read on the forward strand.
CGACAATCATGCCCTCCTTGATCAAAACTGGGACTTTGCGAAGAAGATGTAGAGGAACATGCATCAACTTCAAAATGAGAAAATCTGCAAACTGAATCTAGAATTGAAGGTCGACGAAGAAGCCGATTTCTCCATAAATTCAACATTGATTGAACAAATCAACAAGAAGAAATCTAGAATCGCTCCTCACTTAGGGTTTTAGCTAACAGTTGTAAACTCTCTTGTTCCCGTTTAAAATTGGACTGTTATGGTTTTATTTAGATACCAATTTTTTTAATATAAAAATTTTTACAAAACATTTTAGAAAAAAAAAATCGGTTCAAAATTATAATAAGGCATTTTTTTATATTATAATACAGAATTTAGTTATCCATTATTAAAAAAATGAATTTCTATGCCATTTCTCTTCTTCCTTTGAGTAAAAAAGTTTCATAAATCCAATAGCTTGAAGAAAGCATTTGAAAATAATTTGAAAACCCAAAAATAATTTTGTAACGACAATGAAAATTGGACCGTTATGTCTATTTATATAAAGATTAGAGTTTTATAATATATAGGTTGGTGGTATTTTATTAGTCAACAGAAATTCAAATAAAACAGTGGCTACATAAAAAAAAAACTCAATTGTTAAAATCAATAGTAAATCTAAAAAAATCTATTATACAATTTTAAACATTAATATATGATGAATTTGTAATAAAAAATATGTAACAATAATATAATTCACTATTTTGTTTTGCAGAAAAATCATATTTTAGTTGGGGTCTTATTCTGTGTTTAAATGCAAAATATAATAAACACGTGAGTGAAATTCATTCAATAGATTCGGTCACGTGCCTGACACCGTCCACAGAATATTCCGTTAAAACTCTGCTTAGCCTTGATTTATTATATTAATTAATCTCTCTCTCTCTCTCTTGTCGCCGATTTCATTCTCTCACCTCCGAACTCCGGTCAGTCTCCGAGATCTCGCCATCGCCGGAATAATCCGAGGACATACATAGAATCGAGAGAGGGAGATGATGATGGAACGTCAGGATCTGAGGAAGAATGGCGATGTCGTCGCCGATTGTCGTGGATCGGCTCTGATCTTCCTCGGGACCGGCTGTTCGAGCGCTGTCCCCAATGCTATGTGCTTGATCCAGCCGTCGGATCCTCCTTGTCGCGTCTGTTCGCAGTCGCTGTCTCTCCCGCCGGAGCGAAATCCTAATTACAGGTTACGTACTTGTTATGTTCCTCTTCCGAAGTTTTTTCCCTTGTTGCATCGCCATTGGAGACCTCAATTTCGGTGTTCTTCGATGTAATCGTGTATCGGAGTTGTTGATTGTGAGGCAATGTAATGCTCGGTCTCCTTTGATTCTATGCCGCTGGGGAAATCTCGTGAATTGAAATTTTTACCGTTTGATATGGATTGGCTTCGATTTCCGTCGGATGAAATTAGGGTTTTTCATTGCTCGGTGGCAACAACATGGAGGATCATCTCCTGTTTTAGTTAGAAGAAGTCAGAGCTTCATCTGAGAACTGGGTTCATCAAGTGTTTGGATCATGAGGAATGTCTTGTTAGCATGTGTAACACATTCAGCTAGTCTGGTTTTTGTTTTCCAGTCTGATTCATGATTTTGCTGAATGCTGAATAAAATCATCTTTAGGTTTGTGTTGCGTTTTGATCAATCAACACATGATCCATCATAGAGCTGTTTTTGTTCTCATTGCAAGTGATAATGTCCTTTCCACAGGGGAAATACATCACTGCTCATTGATTATTGCCAGACTGATGGAAAACATAAGTATATCCAAATCGACGTTGGGAAGACATTCAGGGAACAAGTTCTACGTTGGTTTACCTTTCACAAGATTCCAAGAGTTGATTCTGTAAGCTTTGATGTGGTCATTTTATTTCTTCACAACCAGCCTGTTTGATGACTCATCTCTTCTTTGTTTATTTCCATAGGCCAATTTGTTCTTCATGTTAACTGTGGGCAGATACAGGACAAATCTGAGATTTTTTAGATTTGCTAACTCTTTTTCTATGGTGACGATAGACAGAATGTGGCCTTCAGTCATTCTCTGCTAGTATTGTGAATCATGAACTTGTTATCTTAACTGTGAGTTGGACTTACCGGGAAGAATTAATGTACTGTTAAGCTAACTTTTTGTAGGCTGAGATCCATCTTCTCCATGCCTATGTCTTTAATTCCTAGGGGCAAGAGGTTAATTGTGCAGGAAAGGCAAATTTAGTATAAGGCCATCGAATTTGGACTTTAGGCATCCTTTTTGCTGTCTGTCGTATAAATCTTCTTGAAATTTGGATGTACAGGATAGACATCGTTTGAATTTTTAATCTTGACTCTCAATTCTGTGAATTTCGTGGCTGGATCTGAAGCTTTGATGCATATTAGGACTAATTTTTGCATAAATTGCAGATAATTTTGACTCATGAACATGCTGATGCGGTTCTTGGCCTCGATGACATACGTGCGGTGCAGCCGTTTAGTCCTACTAATGATATAGATCCCACTCCAATTTACTTAACCCAAATTGCTATGGACAGGTATATTTCGGTGCATCTTTGTTTGCTTGGTATGTGGCCTTGGATGTTGTTGTCTTCGTTGCAACTTGACCTCTACGCACTGGTTTTGACGTTCACATGCTTTTTTTGCTATGCTTTCCTGAAACAGCCTTGCCGTGAAATTCCCGTACTTGGTCCAGAAAAAGCTTAAAGAAGGTCAAGAAGTTAGGCGAGTGGCACAACTGGATTGGCGAGTAATTGAGGAGAGTTGCGAAAAGCCATTTGTTGCTTCGGGCTTGTCATTCACCCCATTGCCAGTTAGTCACATCTCATCTCCATGCCAGTGGTGAATCATCTCTCACTGCTAATTTGTGTAGAGCCTCTGTAATATTGCTTACATTTTGGCTCCAGGTGATGCATGGAGAAGATTATATCTGTCTTGGTTTTCTTTTCGGTGAAAAATCGAGAGTGGCTTATATCTCTGATGTATCACGCTTTCCTTCAAGCACCGAGTATTGTGAGATCCTGAACTTATCATGTTTCCTGCTTCGTGTTATGTCCTTAGCTGCATGGGTCTCATTCTTGATCATTTGGACTTGCAGTTATTTCAAAAACTGGTGGTGGGCAATTGGATCTCCTTATCTTGGATACACTATACAAGGTTATTATTATGCTTCTCCCTTAAAACATTTCACCCATTTTGTACTATTTCCTATTATTTGCCGATTCATGAAATTATCTCGTCGAAACGAATCTTTAGGCCTTAAACCATTAACTTCGATGTTCTGTGAGTTGATGTTCCTTCGTCCTGTTTTTTCATCTTTTTCTTTGCATGGACTGCAGACAGGATCACATAATACTCACTTATGTTTCCCACAGGTTTCTTCTACTACTTTCCTGTCTTTTTTTCTCTACCGTTGATAAAGGCCCGAGTCTTTACACCTTATTTGTTTTCACTTTTGTTGTTTCCCGGCAGACACTCGAAACAATCAGGAGACTTTGCCCGAAAAGTGCTCTTCTAATCGGAATGACTCACGAGTTTGAACACCACAAGGACAACGAGTTTCTAAAAGAATGGTCTACAAGGTAAGAAAAAGAAAATCCAATTGAGACACCCCTAATTCATCCATCTGAAATTCAAGCAAATGACATTTTACGGAATTCTCTTCCCGTTTTCCGCTATCAGGGAAGGGATTCCAGTGCAACTCGCACACGATGGCTTGAGAGTCCCGATAGACCTATGACGCAAGATGAGGTAAAAACTAATCTATCGCCTTTGCACAAACTATGAATCGCATGTTACTATCCGAATGCATTAATGATAATAATGTATGGCTTAAATCAAAGTTTAGGTACCATTGTACCGGGTTATCTTTTCTGGCGACAGTAACTAAGTTCGATTCGATTCTCCTGATTCATTGTACACACAGGCCGAATATCGTATCCTAGACATTTGAACGATCGATACGAGATGATTTAATCGCGGGTTTTTTTTTTTTTGCAAGGCTCGACTCGGGTTCACTTGTGTGGGATCCATATAGGGTTATATGGTTTTTTTTATCATGAGACAAGTCTGATACTACTTCAAAGAAACAGAGAGAAGATGACATTGATCATTTTGGAACTTAACCCTTTCTATTTTATTATTATCATTTTTTTTTCTGAAATAATATAAACTTGTGTTGAAATCATAATTTTCCCATGTTATATATTTAATGATTCAGCCGTACAGATTGCAGGACAATCAGCTACAAATACCAACTACTTTATAGAGGAGGGAGGGCAAATGCACCATAGGCTGTTGGGTGGTAGGGTAAGGTTCTGAACTGTGTTTCTCTTCCACATGATGGAAAAGAACACAACACCAGAAGAAGAAAAAAAACCTAATTTGGATTCTGTCTGAAAGATTTGGCCAAAAAAAAAGAAGAAATCTTCTGATGAGTTGTTATTCTCCAAAGAAGTTTCTGTTTCTTTCAAAAGGTCCTCAACAAACCCATCATTGCCTCCCAAAATATAAATAAAAAAAAAGGAAAGTGAGAAGCTAATCTAACTAATATACTATAAAGTTTTTTATTTTTTGTTTTTGGGTGATGGGTCCAAAGGCATTATGGGGTCTGAATTGGACCACTAAAGTTTCAAAAGATTGTAGAAAATTTTGTACATTTTGTTGTGGACCCACTTTAGTTAGAAAGATTTTGTCACCATTTCTACTCTTGTAGCTCTAGTCAAACTCATGTATTTGAACAAAATTCCCTTCACACCTACATATACACATATGCTTTCACTATATATTAGTGATGCAAAACGGGTTGGCTCGGATCCGAACGGGTTGGTTCTGATTTAAAGTAGCTCTTTTTTGGTCCAATTCACTGCGGTCTATTTTTTACGAGTTATAAAAACTCTGATTCGGTTTAGATCATCCGACTCGCAAATCAAATAAAAATAAAAATAAAAATTTAAAATTGATAAAGTTCTTAAAAAGGTATTCTAAGAAAGCTTTTTATTTTCTGTCTCACGACAAGTCCGATTCATGGCAAACAAACTTGTTCAGTCCATTTTTTTCGGGCTCTGAATTCATCTAAAAAAAATATGAATTGATTCGCGAAACAAACTCATACTGATATCACTAATACATACATATATATATATATATAAAACTTAGCATGATGGATCATAAATATTACCTTGCAATGCTTGTATGTAGCATAGCATGATTTAAATGCTTAGGAAATGTAGGTGTCCAAGTCAACTAGCTTGTCAACCTATTCTATTTTGATTTTGCATGTGTGAAAAGAAAATATTTTCAGAAAGTGTGTGCGAGAAAATGGATCGTCTTTTTTTTACTACGATGTAAATGTTAGTGTAGGTGATGGCACCCTTTTTGAAATCTTGGAAGCCATATGCAAAAAACGTGGATTTTCCCATCTGCTTAGAGATTGTATTATAATTTTTTATTTTTATTTTTTGTAGAATCTTTGATTTTTATTTTCCTTTATACAGTTAGTATTATGTTATAATAATTTCAAAATCAATTTTGTTTACTTTTTCCCACTAACAAAACGCTCGTTATTTACATGCATGCAAATGAATTTTCACTGGATAAGTTGATTCTTCTGTTCGAAATGCATCAAAGTTTAACTTTAATAAAATAAAATAATAATAATAATAATGATTCGGACCAATTAAATTGTGTCTACAACGATATAATCATATTAGCAAAAGGTTGAGAAAAACAATATAAAACTATTGAGAAAATATAATTCACCGACCAATAATATAGAGTAGGTAAATTATAAATGTACATCACAATCGCACAAATATTTAAACACAAAAAAAAAATGGACGTCCATATATCCTATAAATGAGAATTAAATACCAAATCTGAATTGTTATGGAAGACGGGAATTTCAGAATGCGATTTATGTGGACCCAATATGATTGATTATACAAAACAAAAAACTAATCTTCAAATACATATATATATATATATATACATACACATTATATGTATATGTATTTATGGACTCGAAAGGTGACAAAAGGAACACTCCATGTGCATGCAGTCCAACTCACATAAACCCCATAATAATCACCTCTAATGACTTTTTTATTATGACCAACAAAAAAATCATACTTTTTTTTTCCTAATTTTATATTTACTTATTGGCTTAAATATTTTTCTATTTTCTGTGGTGGAAATAATTTCGATTTCCCAATACAAAAAGCGCTTTAAATATGAAAAAGTATTTAGTGAAAAACGTAAATATGAAAATTATTTTTTTAGAATTATGTTGAGAAAAAAGTTACCAAAACTAGAGGAATCTAGCTTGAACCTCGCAATACGTGCCATTCTTTTGCATTGATGCAATTTTGCAATAATTAAAGACCTAAACGTTTACATAGTACGCTATATTTTTTTTCAATATATATTACTTTCATTGGTTGATTAATTTTCGTACACAAATTTACATATTATAATATTCCTTATTTTAAGATTTTAAAATATTTTTTATTGTTATTATAAACCATAAAATGTTTTAGATATTAGTATATGGTAGGGATGGATATTTCGGTATAATTCTTATAAATTGAATAAAAAAATCGATATTATTTTTGAATCGACCCGTCTAAAATTTTTAAACAATATTTTTTAGAAAATCAAATTTTCTGATATTGAATCAAAACAAACCAAATTTTAATAATCTAAAGAATCAATTTTTTTTAAAAAATATATTTTTTCTTAAAAAATAAAAATCAAACCAAATTAAACCGAACATAATATAATAACCTATTCGTATATATTTTTATAGAACCGAAAATACCAACCTTACTATATGATTACATTATATAAAACAAAAGTTTTTTTACTCATTTTTTAGCAACATGTAACGGCGTTCTAGGTGGCATGGGTTTGCTTCGCTACATCATAGGGCGCAAACTCCGGTGTGAGTGCAAAGTTTTGAAGTTCATTATATATATATATATATATGCTATTCTTTAAAATTTTAAAACTCGTAAAAAAGAATTAACCAAACCAAATAAAAATTGAATGAAAATATCAAAATGTCGATGATCATGTGAATAATGTGTAATGGAAATTCATTTTTAACAAAAAAAAATATGAGAGATGAGAGAGAGAGAGAGTCAACGGTCAAAGAGACAGAGAAACTAATGACTTAAAAAGGATGAGATGTCAGTTGGATCGCTTTGCTTGCTTTTGCGCTCCGGTTTCTGAATTTCCTCATCATTTAATCTGCATTTTTTGAAAATTGGTAAAAAACAAAATCTCTTTAAATGACATTATACAGTGTATCCACACCCCTAATTTAATTTGTTTTTTGAGGGATTTTCTTAGAAGAAAAATATATTAAATATCACATCCACCACAAAATTATATATATATATATAAATGAATTTGTTCTTGAAAATAAAAGGATATTTAATTTCATCATTTTATGTTGCAGACTTGCAGTATCTACCAATTGTACTTTCAACCTTACCGGAAGCCAGTACACAATTATTTTTTTTTCTCACTTTATTAATTCCGACAGACGTCAGTATCATTATTTTTAATATATATATATATATATAATAAATTTGTAAAAATAGTGACATATATTCTAGAATTTGGTTATATTTTAATTTGTATAACAAAATTTATATATATATATATATAGATATTAGATTTTGATTCAATATTGTATGATATAATTTTGACATTTATTAAAAGATGTTTAGTTTTTTTAAAATGTTTTCATTTTTTTTTATTTTTGTCAGTGTTAGTTTAAATTTGATTAATTTAATTTAAAAGTTGGTTTGAGAAATTTATTTATTATGAATCGAATTTGATTTTATATATCAGATTAAAGATATTCATCTCAATATATTACCATGTGGGAAGAAAAAAAAGCTATGGATAACATGAAAGAAGAAGAGCCATTGAACTAACATACGTTACAATTTTGAATTACAAAAATACATAACATAGTATTTTCATTCAATTTTCTAAATATCTCTTTTGGAATATAAGATTTTGGTGTTTGAAAATTACAAAAATTAATAATAATAATAATAATAATAATAATAATAATAATAATAATAATAATAATAATAATAATAATAATAGTAATAATAATAATAATAATAATAATAATAATAATAATAATAATAATAATAATAATAATAATAATAATAATAATAATAATAATAATAATAATAATAATAATAATAATAATAATAATAATAGTAATAATAATAATAAGTGGAATAAGTGAAACTTACCCATCCATCACTAGGAAAATATTTCAATTTTTTTTTACTTCAGGAGACAGTACTAAACGATGTCGATTTTGTGGTGAATAAGAAAAGTAAATATGGGACTGAGGAAAAGAAAAAATAAAGTTTGGGGGTGAAAAAAGAAAAAGTAAAAACACTGCCGTTTCGGTCGACAAAACCCGTGCGACGTCTGCTGTCAAGGACAAAACGATGGTCTGTTCTAACTGCGGTCGCACAGGACATTCGGCGGAGTCGTGTTTTCAAATCCTGGGCTATCCGGAGTGGTGGGGTGATCGTCCTCGGAATCGTACAAATCGTGGTCGTGGTGGTTCCTCTAGCTCTCGTGGCCGTGGAGTGGCTCGTTCGAACGCAGTCTCAGCTGCCCCTGCTGCGTCTTCTCCGGTGATCCTCGACTCTGACAAACCCCCTGTAAGTGGTCTTAGCAACGAACAGTGGCAAACATTGGTCTCGCTCCTCAATGCCGGAAAAATCGGAGCTACGGAGACTATTTCTGGTATGTGCTCTAATGTCCCTTGGATACTCGACACTGGTGCCTCTCACCACATGACCGGATGTCCTGAGTTGTTGACGAACTTGTCTCCGATGACATCGTCGAGCATCATTCTTCCTGATGGCCGACAATCGTTCGCTTCTCAGTCCGGCTCCGTATTTTTGACAGCGCATCTTCATTTGTCGAATGTGTATCTTGTCGAGGGATTACATGTTAATCTCATCTCCGTCTCTCAACTATTGGACGATCGTGATTGTATAATACAGTTCACTAACCGAATGTGTGTTATTCAGGACCTACGTACGAGGACGCTGATTGGAGCGGGTGAACTCCGAGACGGGCTCTACTTTTTCCGCGGCGTTGACACTGTGGCGGCCGTTGGTTCTTGTGACAAAGTTCCTTTAGACGTGTGGCATCAGCGGTTAGGCCATCCTTCGTTCAAGATAGTAGAGCAAGTTGTCGGAGATGATTGTCGTTCGCATAGTGATTTTTCGGTTGATTCTTGTGATATTTGTTTTCGAGCCAAACAGACTCGTTCTTCGTTTCCATTGAGTTCAAATAAAGCAAGCGAGATTTTTCAGCTAGTACATTGCGATTTATGGGGCCCTTATCGCACACCGGCACATTGCGGTGCTAAATATTTTCTCACCATTGTTGACGACTACTCGCGCGGTGTTTGGCTCTACCTCTTGTCTGATAAGAGCCAGGTTTCACGTCATCTTATTGAGTTCATGGCAATGGTTGATCGACAGTTCAATACGAGAGTTCGTGCAGTTCGTTCTGACAACGGAACCGAGTTTACTTGCATGCGTGACTATTTCTGCAGCCATGGGATAGTGCATGAGACTTCTTGTGTGGATACCCCACAACAAAATGGACGCGCTGAACGGAAGCATCGTCATATTCTGAACGTGGCTCGGGCACTTCTTTTTCAGGGTTGTTTTCCGATCGAGTTTTGGGGAGACTGTGTGCTGACCGCCGGGTTCCTTATCAATCGGACTCCTTCTTCTGTTCTGTCCGGGCGAACGCCGTTCGAAATTATCCATGGGCGCAAACCAGATTATTCTCACCTTCGCACATTGGGTTGTTTATGCTATGCTCACAACAAAGATCATAAAGGCGACAAGTTTTCTTCTCGAAGCATTCGCTGCGCGTTTGTCGGCTACCCGTTTGGCAAGAAAGGATGGCGTCTATATGACCTGGAGAAGAAACATTTTTTTATTTCACGTGACGTCGCCTTCTGCGAAGACCGGTTCCCCTTCGCTGACCCTGTTCCTCTCCAGCAATCCTCTTCGGAAAATCCTGCTCCGGTTTCGTGGCCTGTGTTACTTGAGGAGGACGATATCCCACCTCGCTTGACATCGTTTGCACCATCATCTATTGATCCCTCTTCTACTTCTTCTTCGGCAGATTCCGCGACCAAGCATTCTGATACACCGGCAAATACTCTCCCAGTCGAGGTTTCGAACGATAGGGGGGGCCGTTCCGTTGTCTCCAATATCGCAAACCATGTTCCTGTAGACACAGACGACTTAGGCCGAGGGAAACGTGCCAAGTTCCCTTCCACACGTCTTAAGGACCATGTCATAATAATAATAATAATAATAATAATAATAATAATAATAATAATAATAATAATAATAATAATAGTAATAATAATAATAAGTGGAATAAGTGAAACTTACCCATCCATCACTAGGAAAATATTTCAATTTTTTTTTACTTCAGGAGACAGTACTAAACGATGTCGATTTTGTGGTGAATAAGAAAAGTAAATATGGGACTGAGGAAAAGAAAAAATAAAGTTTGGGGGTGAAAAAAGAAAAAGTAAAAAAAAAAAAAAGTGAATTTTTGGGGAGTGAAGATGATGACGTGGCAGGATCAGAGCGGAGTTGATGTTGGACCGGCGTGAACAAAGAGCTCCCCCTCCATGACTCTCTCCCTCCTCTCCCATTTTCCTTCCGCCAAAAAAAAAAAACTCCAAACTTTTTTTTTTTGTTCACTCATTCTCCATAAATCTCTCTCTATCTCTCTCTTCGGGTGATTGTGTTGAAACTTCGATAGATATCTCTCAATCTATCTGTGTGTACGTATATACATATATACACAGAGAGAGAGAGAGAGAGATTGCACAGAGAGAGAGAGAGGGAGGGAGAGATCTGCAATGGAGTACGAGAGGATAGAGAAGGTTCAGGTAAAAAAACCCACAAGAACCCAACACTGTTCTCGTGTTCATCTTTTACTTCTCTGTTCTGTCCTTGTTATTACAGTGTTTTCTCCATGTTTTCTCCTTTGTCTGTTCCTCTGTTTTCTTGTCTCGTGGAAATCATCGACCGTTGATTTCAGTTCGTCACTGTAAAGGTAGGCTTCAACTTTAACAATGAACGCCCTTTATTACAAAAAAAAAGTTTTTTTTTTACTGGGCGTGTCTTGTTCAAGAATTTCTGCTCAAAGATCGAAACTTTTAAGTTCAATTCCTGCAATTCATCTGCAGAAAGTTTCGTCCTTTTTTTACTAACCTCGGTAATTTTCTGTTAATTCGATGTGGAATTCGATGATTCTGTAAGATTCGATTGTTCAAATCCAAAGATTTTCTTCCAGGTTCGAGAAGATTCGGTCCTAAAGCTGTCACCCTTTAGGGTTCTTAGTTTCGATTGCTCTGATTTCCGGCATTGATTTTGCAGCAGAAGGGCATAATCTCGCCCACGAAGCTGCGAATGAAGCTGATGGGTCCTCACCATAACAGGAAGAAAGAAGGATCCAACGGTAATTCCTCGAGGACTTCTCCTTCGCGGCTCGATGTTCCAGAGGACGCTGAATTGGCCAAGAACAGCTTATTAGCCTCAAGTTCCGATGATACCCGCCACGGTTCGTCGAATTCTGCCCATTTGTTGTTGATTCCAATCGAAATCCGAGTTTCTGTAATGGAAAGTTTGATCATTTCTCGTGATGGGTTTGATCTTTTTTTAGTTCCAGACATGACTGAAGTTTGGTGTTTTTAGTTCCAGTTGCGGTTTCGAATGCGGATGTCGGGGAAGTGAACCTGCCGAGTGAGCCGGAGTCGGGCCAGCATTGCGGCGGGGGAGCCCGAGAGATGGATCGGACGAGATTCCAGCAATTCCGGAAGGGCGATTTGAGCATTGTTCACCCGATGAGACAGCTGGAGGAAGAGAATCTCGATTATGACAGCAATGCTAGCTCGTCGAGTTTCGAGTTTCCCGATGGCGGCGAACGTTCCAACAGAAATCCCGTCCCGGTGTCTTACCCGAGACAGATACCGTCCAAGTGGAATGATGCCGAGAAGTGGATAATGAACCGACAGAATGTGGCGAAGAAGAATGGATCTTTATGTGGACAGGGAAACCGGTTGCCAGTAAGAGTCGCCCCCGAGAATGCAGGTTTCGAGCATAACAACCCGAGGGCAGCTGCGGGCCCCGAGAAGTTCCCGTCGCTTTCCTTCATGTCGGGAAATCAGCCCGCACATAGCAAAAATCTCGGCGAGACGAAGAATTCATCACATGATACAACAGCAGGTATACTATGTACTTCTGGTATATATAACACTAAAGGAGATCCTTACGTTTTGTCGACAAATCGGAGGCTCGATCCGAACATAATAATGTCTTACTTTCCGCAAATTTTTTCCCGGCAGCTGGCCCGACAGTGCGTTCGGTCTGCATGAGAGACATGGGAACCGAAATGACACCTGTAGCGAGTCAAGAACCTTCGAGAACTGCAACACCCGTCGGGGCAGTAACCCCTCTCCGCAGCCCAAATTCTTCTCTTCCGTCGACTCCCCGAGCCATGGGCCAAGAAGAGCCGTCGTCGTCTTTGTCGCAAGACCCGTCGGGGAGCGGGAAAAAGGAACTGTCGGAGCAAGAAATCAAGGTGAGGACGAGAAGAGAGATAGTAGCTCTCGGGGTTAAGCTAGGGAAGATGAACATTGCGGCTTGGGCGAGTAAAGAAGACGGGCAGAATGATAACAATAACCCGGATTCCATCAGGAAAGAACCGAATGTCGAGGAGGTTCAGAGGATCGAGTATGAAAAACGGGCTGCCTCGTGGGAAGAAGCCGAGAAATCGAAGCATACTGCAAGGTTCATATGCTCCATTGAACTGAATAGCTCTCTATAGCTCCTTTGCTTGTTCAAGCGTTCGGTAAATGAACAAGAATTAAGGTTTAATTCTCGTGTTTTCGATCTGAAATTTTAGGTATAAGCGCGAGGAAATCAAGATTCAAGCATGGGAGAGTCAGCAGAAAGCGAAACTCGAGGCAGAAATGCGGCGGATAGAGGTAAGATTAGATAAGAGCATCGATCACGATTTTCTGATGTGACGACAATAGTCGGGTATTCGGGGTGCATGGGTGCTGGGTACCCGAGATTTCCGGTGTACCCTACCTCAGCCTCACCCCTTCGGTTTCTCGGTTAGAGTACCTTATCTCGGCCTTGTGAGAATGCTTCGGGCACCCGCGGCAAAGTCACAATGGCCCGACGGGGTGAGCAACGACGAGTGTCGAGAATTTCTCGCCGGTTAAGAAAAGAGGGGGCAAGATTATGAGAAGGGAGAAAAGCGACGGTGATTCTAGAGGTGATTGTGAAGGGTAGACACGAGGCGAGCTAAGTTAAAGAACCCTAGTTGTAAAACGAAACCCTAATTCCGCCTCATCCTAGGCAATGCAATTGTGGATCTCGCCCCCTCGAAACCCTAATTTTGCCTCTCGCCCTCACAGTCTCGTCGCGGCGCTCTTTCCCCTCAGCACAGATTCATGACCGCTACACCCTGAAATCATACTCGCTGTGTGGCTCATATTCCCATATTTTGGGTACCGTGAGTTCCACGGGATTCGGGTACCCGCAACTTTGTACTCGGTGATCGCAACACATGACATGATATACGGTTGCGTAAATATTGTGCAGGCGAAAGTCGAGCAGATGAAAGCTCAAGCAGAAGCGAAGATGGTGAAGAAAATCGCGATGGCGAGACAAAGGTCCGAAGAGAAGCACGCTGCTGCGGAAGCAAGGAAGGCCCGAGACGCCGAGATGGCAGCAGCTCAAGCTGAGTATATCCGCCAAACCGGCCGAATTCCGGCTTCCGGTTACATGTGCTGTGGTTGGTTCTCATGAGATTGATGTGTTGTCTGAAAAAAAAAAACAGCTTCTGTGTTCTGAGATCCTTGTAATATATATATATAAAAAAAGAGACCATTGTGTTTTTTTGCAAAGCTTTGAAGCAAAAAAAGGAAGCTTGTGTCTCAAGTTAGGGTTTCTGGTTTCTTCCGTAAGGTACAAGCTAACTGTGCATGCAACATCATCGTCATCACTCATCACAGTAGCGAGAGAGTAGAGAAACCCTAAACCGAAAACCGTAGCTTTTAGTAGTCGAAAGAGCTGCCGGCCACCGAGGCAATACCGTTGCCAGGATTTCTCGGGTCATGCGTGTTCCCGAAATCTTCGCAGTTGCCGTTCGTAAGCTTCTTCCGAACGGATGGCTCGGAGCTGAGAGGCTTGAGCCCTCGTTTCCCCATTTCTTGCACTTCTTGTGGCGAAAGTATCTTGATGCACCATACGCTGTTCAAGAACTCCCTGCAGAACCACGAAAAAAAATGGCAGAACGAATGTGATTAGTCGGGAATCGGGAATAACGGGGATAGTTAAGTTGGGAATTACAGCCAAGGGTCATCGCCGAGGAGAAGGACGTCGTTTTCTCGGTCGACGAATACAAGCTGCCAGCCTGATCTCATAGGATCCTCTAATTGGCCTTCAAGGCCGAACATCCGAGCCAACGAGCTTCTCAGCTCGTTGTAGCTACTGTATCTCGATATATCCAGCGATCTTCCGAAGGATCCCGACTTGTATACCTTCCACGAGAAGTAAAACCCGTAACGAATGCTCGGCATATATATGAAACAAGCACAGAAAACGGAGCGAAATCAAGAAAGCAGTTTTACCTTAACAAAGGTTGGGGATTGCGGGTTTTCGAATCCGACGTTTTCCGAAGACTGCGGAAAACCCGATCCATCTATAGACGAGAAATCATTTATGCTCTCGATGCCGATTCCGCTTTGCATCAGAAGAGACGAGGAGTCGATATTGACTCCGAACAGTAGATGGCTATGTAGATCGGCGTTTCCTTCTTGCTCGATCGAGCATTCCCGACCAGGGAACGGAGGCAATGAGACAGAACCCGACGAGACATTACTTTCCTGCGATTGTCCTAACTGCTCCGATCCCAAGGGTAGGAAAGATGAATCAACAACTGCAGCACACTTCAACGGCCAACCGGAAGAAGCCATTGCCAGGGATTCATTCTCTGGAAAGTCACCCAAAAGAGTATGGAACGGAGAAATCGCTGAGCCCATCATCGGATTATTCCCGAGCGAGTCTGAGAACGGCGTAGTGGACGGAAGTGGTGACGCGAGGGACTGAGAGGCGGAAACAAATTCAGACATCAGAGACAAAGGAGAAGAACCAGTGGCTTGTCCCCGAGAGTGAGGTTGTTGGTTTTCCGGCATGCTCGGAAACGTCTGATGAGATAGTCGGTGCTGCGGAATCCGAGGTTGTAATAAAGACACGGGTCTCGTCGAGAAGCTTGAAGGCTCGAGGGCTTTGGAAGGAGGATCAATGCCTCTCATGTCTTGGAAAGCTGCTGCAGCCATGGCTTGATAAAGGTCATTTCCTGTACCGAGCAAGCCCGGAGGATCGAGCCTCGCATGCATCCACGGGTTTACTCCGAAACCCGGAAAGTTTAGAGATTGGAGTCCACGATTGCATGAGCTCATACCTGAATCATCCACGTCTTTCAGACCTATACAGGGACACAAAACAATGAATACATATCTCGGGTGGCAAATCGAGCAAGTAAAAATCGGAACTTTGAGGGATACGGATTCATTTACCATGGAAAGACGAAAGCCCGGGAGGAGGCCACGGACGTTTAAGCCGAAGATGGAACGGAGAAGGGTACATCGGAAACGTTGTCAAAGGCTCGATCTCCCACAAAGAAACCCTAGGTTGTCTCTCACCCGCAGTGGATTCATCCCAGCCAACCTGCATTGATCATTTCAATATACGAACCCGAAAACTCGCGCGTAATAATAACACGAAAACCAGTTTCGGTTTTGGACTTAAACCTTGACAGACCGCCACTGAGAATTTGGCCAACGGACAGGATCCATGTCGCTTATTCCAGTTACCGTGCCCATGTACCTGAAGCATCATCTTCCACAGGATATTCAATCGCGAAATAGAACACGAAAACGAAAAGAAAAAAAAAGGCGGGAACTTTTGACGAGATTGCGTACCGACGAACACTTGAATCTTCGGTTTCGAACATCATCCTAAACCGCATGCCAACCGAGACTCGAGCGTGGTATACAGCTTTAACATACTTGGCCAGTGGTATCACGAATTCAGCCGGGCTTGCCCTGAATTCGTTCAGATTCGATTCTAAGAACGCAACTAATTGTAAACACGACAACAGGCACGGAAAAATGAATCGGTACCTCGGGTTATAGAAGATGGTGAAACGGCTATTCGTGGAAGATGCATGGGCGGCAGCGGCAAGAAGGCCCAAATGCATACTGTCACTTGACAAAACCAATGAAGGCATAATGGTCTGAGGCTGGTTGGCACGTCTTATACCGAGGAGTAGCTGATTCTTATCGTTCCTGATATCCGAGATTCGGATTTATCATAAAGATCGACATATCGAGATGGGTAAAACAGATTGAAAATCTGCAAAACTAACCAGATGAAAAGCACTGAATCACCGGCCACGAGCCTTTTAGCGCTGACGAAAATGCTCCATCCGGTGGTAAGAAGATGCCTCTTGGGCTGACCTGAAAAAACTTCATTATCACTTTGGTTTTCCAATTCTGAAACTACAGAGACACAGCTCGGGTTCTTGCAAGAATCTGACCTCGGAAGATATGTCGGAATTTCCATTCGTTATCGTGCAGATCCCTCGCGATCAGCTCCCGAGCCGGAGGCTGTTGTGTGTAGTCCTGAAGGGAAAAGCATATAACACTAGCGAAAATGAAAAGATATGAATAAATTTATAAGATTTCTGAATTCTGATTTCAGATGAGGAAGAAGATTTACTACCAGTGGAGGTAAAACTTTCTCGGCGGCCCGACGAGGAACGGAAAACCCGCCATGAGTACTTGTATCACTTGCAGTCAAGGTTTTACAGAAATAGTTTGTCGGCTGTCTACTCGGTGAACCTAATTCCACTGGAAAGTAAGGATCTTTTTGCTCTTGCTGCAAAAAAACCCGAAAAGAAAAACAAGATATTCTCATTTCCAGACCCAAAAACAAGATTCAACCATTTCTTTCCTGCCCTGGACACGACATTTTCGAAGAAATCTGGTACCGGGTTTAGCGGCTGCAGAGTCATCTGTGCATAGACCTCATCGGTCTCCACATCCGCCTGAGAAAAAATCGAACAGAAGTCGGAATTCGACGAGAGGAAAACCCACGGAACGAATCAAAGAAACGGGATTCTTACATGCATGGTGACATTGTGAAGCTGACAGATGAGTTGTGGCTGCAAGCTCGGGTAGTTTGGCATTTGAGCATCTGCTTCCTTGTTCGTCGAAGCAGCAACCTAAAGAATCATAAAAAAAGCTTAAAACTTTGAATCGCCCATTATGGTAAAAACAAGCCATGATCATAATTCAGACTGCTAAAACAAGATTCAGACCTGTTCGCTATGTCCCTGTGGAAAATAAACGACCCGGCTTCCGACAGGAGGTAATGAAACAAGAGGACCCGCACAAGCATGCCAAAGCTCAGAATTAAGAACCCTTTTCTCTCCTGCATATTATGGTTCGGACACAGATGACAAATCTCCATGAAACTCATGTAAAGTTTGAACCTTTTCAACACAATCCGCTGCTCGGAACTGATAACGTAAGAAATTAGGCTCTACGTTTCTGCTGACACGTGAAAATTTGGGAAATTTCCTTTTGTTTCGCCAGTAACTAACTTATCAATCAAGAGATTAAGAATCCACTGAAAGGAAAAGAGAGAGAGAGAGAGAGAGAAAGAGAGAGAGAGAGAGAGAGAGAGAGAGAGAGAGAGAGATACCTTCATCTGCTTGAGGATTGAAACTGGAAGAAGACCATCTCATTTTGCCAGATACGGAAATTACTCCAACGTTTTGTTCTTCAAAGATACGAAATTTAAAGATCCCCAAAACAGTTAATCACCACAACGAGAATCCAAAAACCCTAAAACCAGATTTCTCCCAGAGAGGTGGGAAAAACCCATCAACCAAAACCGGATGTGCAGCAGAACAAAACCGCTTTCAGCCTCATAAGCTCGCAATCTTCTTCATGAACAGTTTCACCGGTTTTTTTCCATTAAAGACCGGCCCTTTTTTTAGGTTTCACCAGACAACCATCAAAGCTCACGAGTCAAGAAACACAGATCTCGCTAGCTTCCTCGTCCGACCAGATTTTACCTCAGGAAGATGAAACAAAGAGATCTTTCGAGCTGTCTCGTAGTTTTAATGCTTTTATGATGACTCAAGGTCCAAGGAAACGATGAATGCGAGATTGGGCAGCGAGAAGAACATATGGGCATGCATGGTTAAACTGTGTCAGAACATGGGTACACAAGGGAAAACGCAAAAGACCAGATTCAGACCGAGAAAGAGACAGTTCTATAAATAAAAAAAACCCAAAAAAAATATCAAAGAGATTCAGCTCCTCGAGCCTTTCTCCGGTACGAATACGACTGAGAAGTCGCTGGAGATTGTAGTGACGACGACGACCATGTTGCTGCTACAAAAGCTGCTCAAGCTTCTACTCTCTCTCTCTCTCTCTCTCTCTCTCTCGGCACTCTGTTTTATTTGACTGAAAGCGACAACAATGGCTGTTTCCGACCCGGACCCAGAAACGGGTCGGGTCTTAATTTTGCTGCAATTTGATATCCAGGAAGGGAAACTATATATATTTACAATTATACCCCTACTCTTCGCTTTTACCACTTTTTTATACCACAAACTTTTAAAATTCAATGCGTCGATGTAAAAATTGATTATTGAATAATAATAATAATATATGTGATTAATATATTATTTAAATATTTACGTTAGTCCGTGGGTATATATATTTAATACGACGTACCACAAACATCTGTCACTAATCTTTACAACATTTAACAGAATTTTAGAGATGTTTGAGTTTGATCATTTGCCACAAAACAGAACAGTAGATGTAATTAATTTACGAATTATATTTCATGTAAAAATCTTTAGGTTTTATACGTATAATAGAGTTATTTGTGACAAATGTACATGCAATGAATATGTCAAGATTATTTAAAGAATAAAATCGAGAATCTTATGCTTTTGTATTAAAGAGCCATTACACTTTTGGCTATATTATTATTATTATTATTATTATTATTATTATTATTATTATTATTATTTTCCTTGTTTGATAGCATGAAAATGAAAAGTGTATGAATGTAAATAATTCAGCATAGATAACGAAATCACCTGAGGAAAATGACATGACGTACTTTAAGATTTTTAGGGTTTCGGATTTGATGTCTTTTTCTTTGTTTTCAAAAAATGTTTTTATTTTTTGGATAATTATTTTTAAAAAGATAAATAAATATCACGACGTGTGTGGATTACAATCTTTGGAATTTGCATGTGGAGGAAGGCAAACTCCGAAAAAGGGAATAACTCCCTGATTATATGACGTTTTTTATTATAATATTTTTGTTTTAAAATAAATGATTTTTTGAAATTTTTCATGTAATTTTTAATATTTTCTATATTTATTCCAAATGAATAATATTTAAATTTTTTATATATTTAGAAATAACAATCCCTAAACCCTAAACCCTAAACCTATTTAGGTAAAACCCCTAAAAAACCTCCAACTTACAAAAATATATACAAATAAATCTTCAACTTGAAAAACTATCATTCAATCCCCGAACTTGTAACTTGTCACTGAATAAAACTTCGAACTTGCAAATTATTGCTCTAATAAACCTTTGACCGGTTTGACCATAATTTCAAACGATCGGAAATCTACGTATTGACGGATTGTTGATGTCAATAATTTGCAAGTTCGAGGTTTTATTCAGTGACAAGTTACAAGTTTGGGGATTGAATGATAGTTTTTCAAGTTGAAGGTTTATTTGTATATATTTTAAGTTGGAGGTTTTTTCATGATAAATAAGGATATTTTGGACAAATCATTATTTTTTTGAATTTGTGTGTTCATCTAAAATGAAACGGATGAAGTATTTTTTGATGATAAGATATTAAGATTGATCAATAAAAAAAATGAGTTGTAAATTGTAAATTCGATCATTTCTAGTTGAAAACAGTCGAAGAAATTATGGGGGTCGACAAATAGTAGATGCATAATTAATTAATTAGGACTCCGTATTTTGGCTTTTTTAATCTTGATTCAGTTATTTTATTTTCAGTATCGTTATTATTTAATAAAAAACATTTTCACTAATTTTATATCAAGCTCATCTTCTTTTTATTTCATATTATATCAAGCCAATTGGGTGATTTAAAAATATACTTTCTCTTCCCAAACTTGAAGTTCGAATTTGGGGCGGGACATACGTTTTGCATAGCCTTTTATCGATTGATTCTATCCAAATTTGGGTTATAAATATCTTCTTAACTTACAATATGTTATAATACGAATGTTTTCTTATTAAATTTGACAAAATTCAAACATCAAAATAATCGGATCGAATTTGAATCCAAAATCTAAACTCTATCCATATTTTGATGTAACGACGCATGCCTGAAAATCTTTTTTCATTAAAAACGGCTTTCATGGATCTTTACCATTCATATTATGCGTTTCCAATTTAAATACATGAAAAATTGTTATGTGAAGTGCAATGCAACATTGTGTTTTTAATGAATTTCACATTTCGGGGAAAAAAAAAAGACTTCTAAATTGTGGTTTTAGGATCTGACTTATTTCCAATATAAAATATTAGGGAATATCCCAAAATAATATCTGAACTTCTCAATTTTGACAAAATAAAATCTGAATTTTGTTTTTTATCAAATAAAATCTGAACTTTATAATCTTTGTCATTTTTAACCCTATTGTTGACGTGGCGTTCCGACATCCTACGTGGCAAGTCAACATTTTGACCGTATTTGACACATCATCGTCCACGTGTCACGATATCGGAATGCCACGTCAGCAACATGGTTAAAAATGATAAAGATTATAAAGTTCAGATTTATTTTTGACTAAAAAATGAAGTTCAGTTTTTATTTGATAAAAAACAAAGTTTAGGTTTTATTTTGTCAAAATTGAAAAGTTCAGGTATTATTTTGGGATTTTCCCAAAATGTTATATAAACTTCAAAAAAAAAAAGAATCGCAACATATCATTGAAGGGTTAATCCCACAAAAAACTCCAAATTTGTTAAAATATTCCATATAAAACCCTGAACTTGTAATCTCTCACAAAAAACCCTGAATTTAGTAAAAACTTTCACAAAAATTACAAACTTACATATTTCTTCCATATAAAACCTTTGACTTGTTTGACAAAAAATTTTGATGACGTGGTACGACAGATTACTAACATGGCGCTGACTGAGTTAACATGTCAACGCCACACCATCATTTTAAAAATTTAAATATAAATTTCTAATTTTTGGTCATATATATATATATATATATATTAAGTTTGTAATTTAAAATTTTAAATACACAAATATATATACCTATATACAAACATACATATATATTTTTATCAAATATACATATATATATACCTATATACATACATACATATATATATTTTTTTATCAAATATCTATATATATATACCTATATATATACATACATATATATATTTTTTTATCAAATATCTGTACATATATATATATATATTTGTTCATATATATTTTTATCAAATATTTAAATTTTTGAAATGATGACGTGACGTTGACGTGTCAACCCAGTCAGCGCCATGTCAGTAATCCATCGTGCCACATCAACAAAAATTTTGGTCAAACAAATCAAAGGTTTTACATGGAAGAAAATCATAAGTTTATAATTTTTGTGGAAGTTTTTACCAAATTCACAGTTTTTTGTAGAAGATTGTAAGTTCAGGGTTTTATATGGAACATTTTAACAAGTTTGGGGTTTTTTTGTGGGATTAACCCTATCATTAAATATTTTATATATATATATATATATATATATTGTGTGTGTGGTTTCACCGAGATTCTCGTTTCTCTTTTGCCACAACATAGAGAACTGAAATCTTACCAAAAATACAAACATTGGGAATGAATGTTAGGACGTGGCATTGCCAATGCCATTCAAAATTATATATAATATGTGCATTGCATAGATTCATTTATTTATTCACTTATCTATTTGTCCAAGGAATCCCATTAAATATAATCATAAATAGTACATATTTTCAGCAACTTACATAAATTATATATATATATATACACACACTGCACACACACGCGCGCATATATATAATCATTATGCTTGGAAAATTATAACGTATTAAGGAAAGGGAAAATGATAAAGATTAAAAAAGAAAAAGAAAAAACCAAAGTTTATGTTATCTTTTAGGGAAAATTCCAAAAAAATTATCGAACTTGGAGATAGCTGACATATTAATATCGAACTTTTCCAACTTCCAAATTAAATATGAACTCGTCGATTTTCACACAAAAAATATTGAATTTGTAAATCTTTGACAAAAACCTCATCGACGTTAAACGGTGTTAAATCGACCAACGGTTGAGCTGACGTGGCAGATGACTCAACGCCTCGTCATCCGCCACGTCATCCGTCACGTCAGAAAAATATTTTTAGAATAAAAAATAAAAAATATTAAATAATAAAAAGAAAAATAATAAAAAAATTTAAAATTAAAATTTTAAAAACAAAATTTTAAATAAAAATAAAAAACTAAAATTTAAAATTCAAATTTAAAATTTAAAA
Source organism: Tarenaya hassleriana (assembly GCF_000463585.1). Classification (NCBI taxonomy): domain Eukaryota; kingdom Viridiplantae; phylum Streptophyta; class Magnoliopsida; order Brassicales; family Cleomaceae; genus Tarenaya; species Tarenaya hassleriana. Next base: position 1,771,654 of record NW_010966274.1, read on the forward strand.
TTCAAATTTAAAATAAAAAATAAAAAATAAAAACAAAAAGAGACCATTGTGTTTAATATATATATATATATAGTTGTGTATATATTTTATATTTTTTTATATCTATTTATATACATAAATATATATATACATATATATATATATGAATTTGTGAATGTAAGTATATATATGTTTATGTATATATGCTTATATATAACATTAAATATTAAATTTGTATATATATATATATGTATATATATATACATAAACATATTTAATTTTTAAGATTATATATATGTCTATATATATTGCACATAAATTGTATATTTTTTAATTTTAAATTTTTATGTTTAAATTTTTATTTTAAATTTTAAATTTCATTTTTTATTTTATTTTTTTCTTTCTCTTTTTAATTTTTATTATTTTTTATTTTATTTTTTAATTATAATTCGAATTATTTTTATTTTTTTAAGAAAATGTTTATCTGACGTGGCGGATGACGAGATGTTGAGTCATCCACCACGTCAGCTCGACCGTTGGTCGATTTAACGCCGTTTAACGTCGATGAGGTTTTTCTCAAAGATTTACAAGTTCAATATTTTTTGTGTCAAAATCGACGAGTTCATACTTAATTTGAAAGTTGGAAAAGTTCGATATTAATATGTCAGCTATCTCTAAATTCGATAATTTTTTTGGGATTTTCCCTATCTTTTAATAAATGGGAAGTGAAAAAGCAAAACCCTAATAAGAGAGAAAGGACCCATTCATGCATGTCCCCTCCAAGAGACGGTCATGGCCCATCTCACATTCACATGTGCACGTCCCTGTTTTATGTTTTCTGATGTGATTATTTGTATGTTTTATGTCAATGGTTATTTTAAAATGTTTTTCTACCTTCGTTTTTTTATACATTGTATATATCTATATAAGATAATATCTTCATGACACTTGTCCATTTATGGTCAGTGGAACTGTGAAAGCTGTCTTGTAATATAACATTTTATTTATTTATTTATAAAAAGGGCATCACGCAATCATGCATTTCATTCAATTCGACCCCATACATTGACCATAGATACTTATGTATAAACATATACGTATACATATACAGCAAAACACACACATATATATACACGCATGTGCGTACACAAGAATGGAACCCTAGAAACTAGAAGCATGCAACCAAAGTTATAGCATAGGATAGGTACATGAACGTACTTAGTTCATGTTTGCAACACACATATGCACACATGCTGACGTCACTTCTCACCTTCCATAATCTCCCTTTTTTTTCTGAATATAAACTTTTTATGAATTATTAATTGGATGTATGTGCAACTTAATAATAATGTGATTCCAAATGACAAAGAATCGAATTAATATAATTTAGAGTTTTTAGAGATAAAGTTAGAACATTGAGTTGGTGATATATATATATATATATATATTGTTGTGGTTCTCGGCCTTCGATCCCTCACAGACTCACTCCGATTTCACCCTCGTTTGAGCCAAGAACCGAGAAGAGAGGAGGGAGACACGCGATATACGAGTTCGGTACCGAGCCCTAACACTCGGTACCTACGTCTCGGGAAGAGGAAGTGTGTGTCTAGGGTTACAGAACAAGATCTCCGCCGGAAAACGATCGGAGATCGATTCCGGCGCACGGTGCGAAGAATCGCCACCGCGAGAGAGATAAGAACCACAAAACAAGAAGAAAGACCAAGTCTGTGACAATCCGAAAAACCCTAGGGCTCGTTAACACGCCCCTTACAGATTTACCAAATTACCCTTAATGCCACGACGCCGTTTTGTTCACTCCGCTTTGAGAAACACGGAACCCTTGAACTGAATCCAAGTCTCTCGAAACCTCTCTCTCGCTCGGAGGTTTTGTCAAAGATACTTTCAACATATGTATATAAGATTCGGGATTAAACATCTCAGTTTTAAATATGTTGTGTTTTATAAAAAAATATATATATTTAGTTTTTACATCGTATTTTGTGATTGGATTAAAATTTAATTTATTTTCTATTTATTTATATATTTAAATTAATTGGATTTGATTATTTTTTATAATCTGAAAGTTTATTGGATTTGATTATTATATTAGTTCAATATATTTCAATAATTTATATATTGAAATCAATTCTGATATAACTATATAGTAGTTAGATAGGTTGTATTTTGTGTTTAATATTCAAATGTGAAATCTAAATCAGTTTTGCTGAAAAATATGAAATAATTTTAGAAATGCTGAGAATGTGAAAAAAAAAAGTGGGTTTTTTTAATAAATTTTAGTGGGGCTTTCCGAAAATAGGGAAAGTGGGAGAGAAAAAGGGAGAAATATAAAATAAAATAAAATTAAAGCTGCTAGATTTGTGGGACCTACCATAATTCCTCGAATAGATTTCCACGTCCCATCTCCTTGACATTATTCTATTATTTTCTCACACACGCACGTATATTGTATGTATGTATATATGTATGTATGTATGTATGTATGTATGTATGTATGTATGTATGTATGTATGTATGTATGTATGTATGTATGTATGTATGTATGTATGTATGTATGTATGTATGTCGTCTTCTATGATGTGTTGCGTGTATGAAATTATACGCGGGGTAACTTAAGAGTGGAAAATTAACGTCTTTACAGCGATTAATTTGATAAAATTGGAAAGCTAATTAGGGTAATTTAAAAGGTTTATACAGTTTCAGAATAAGAAGTTTCTTAACCAATCGATAAAAAAAAGGCTTAATTTTTGTTTATTTTTCTCTCCATTGATTATTGTTGTTCGGATTCATAAATCGCTAATCTCGCTCATGATGATGTTAGATTACAAAATATTATTATTGTTTTTATTTTTTTGTATCATATAATATATATGTATTATAATTTTGTTTAAGTAAAATAAAATATCTAACTAATAAAAAAACAGTACGCAAGCTTTTTCCTTATTTTCTTTAAGAAAGTAACTTACAATCCGGATGTTTTATATACGGACTTGCTATCTATTTGTTACATGTATGTGTGTGTATATATATATATTATATATATAGGGTTTAGGGTTTAGGGTTTAGGGTATATACATATAATGGCATCCTAATTTATTCAATTAGAATCGAGAGAAAAAAAGAGACATCAATGCTTTATATATTATCACATTTGATAAGCCCATTACACATTTGAAATTTTGGACCGACAATCCACCTCCGTTTCTAAATAAGTTGGATATTTTATTGAAGTTGGATATTTTTAATTAAAAGCAAAATTATAAATTTTCATAAAAAAAAATAAACATAAAACATTGATATTTTTTTTTATTATATAATGGTATATATGTTGATCCATTCTGATTATAAAAATATTTCACCATTATGTATAAGCTAATTATAAATATATAAAGAAAAGGGAAAGTTATATTAAAAAGCTACAAAATGAAATGAGATATATAATGATGAAATTCTAAAAACCACGACATTGTATCGATAAAGAAAAGATACCTTAAATGATTCATTTTCTCTCTTTTAAGGATGTTTTCTTTAGTTAGAGCATATTGAACCATCTTTTTGTCGGAAAAATAAAATATATAAATATTAACATTTCTTTAGTTCCACAAATAAATTAGATTGCAAGCCAAGAAATTAATTCCAATTTTTGACAAAAAAAAAGAAATTAATTCCAACGGAAAATTATTGTACCAACATGATTAATACGAGCAGTACCATACGCTTATATAATCATATTGATAAAAAAAAACTATACGGAAAATCGACAAAGCATGTGATCGTGATTTACAATAATACGTTTTTTTTTAATAATTTGAGGATTTTGTTTTAGTAAAAAATGTATATGTTTTTTGGCTGCATAGACGGATTAATTATAAATTTAGAATTATTTCCTTGATTTATTGAGATTGAGTCATGAATAATGGTGATATCATATCTTTTTTATATATTAAATTTTATCCAATAATCAAGATCGAGTGGTTCAACCGGTAAGGAAGAGTTTAAAATTTATTTCAAATCCAGATTCGAGTCTTCACTTGTGAGGAGAGCGTTCAAATAAAATTTTTCAATTTTTCGATTTTCTGAAAGATGTAGTTGGACCAAAGAAATTATGAATTTTCAGATTATAAAAAAAAAATTAATCAAAAATAATTATGAATTATAAAATTTACTAGAGACTAATAAAATAGCACACAACCAAAGATTGTTTTTCCTAACCTCGTAAGAGAATTATATCATGACAAAAAGACAATACATTAGAAAAAGGTAAAACCCCTAAAAAACCCCAAACTTGCAAAAATATATACAAATAAACCTTCAACTTGAAAAACTATCATTCAATCCCCGAACTTGTAACTTGTCACTGAATAAAACCTCAAACTTACAAATTATTGTTCTAATAAACTTTTGACCGGTTTGACCACAATTTCAGACGATCGAAAATCTACGTATTAACGGATTGATGATGTCACCTTATACACGTTATCAATTTTAATTTAAAAAATGATATCAGCAATCCGTCAATACGTGGATTTCCGATCGTTTGAAATTGTGGTCAAACCGGTCAAAGGTTTATTAGAGCAATAATTTGCAAGTTCGAGGTCTTATTCAGTGACAAATTACAAGTTCGGGGATTAAATGACAGTTTTTCAAGTTGAAGATTTATTTGTATATATTTTTGGAAGTTTGAGGTTTTTTTAGGATTTTACCCTTAAAAAAATGTTAATTACGATGTTTTAAATCAAGGGGCCCACACCCTTAATCAATTAAATCCACACAGGAAAAGAAAAGTCAAAGAGATGCTTAAAAGAGTTGATTAACAATGATTAGCGATATGATAATTAAAATAGACATTTATAATCTTTGTCTAATTTAGTTTAAAGCATTTTTGTTATTAGTGCTAATTATTTAGGGTCTCGTAAGTATTTAAGGACATGCTTTTATTAGGTTATTTTCCCATATTTGAGCAATTCCACGAATGTAAAAAGCTATAGTCAAACGCAATCTTAATTATCATATTTTAATATTGATTTCGGTCAATGTATAATAATTTAATCACTGACGATAATTAAAAGAAAATTGAAAAATAAAAAGAAAGCATGTCCTTTGCCATCCATTAACATCCTCGTATCTATGTTTCTTTTTCTTTTGTAAAAAAATATAAATGTCTCGATTGTTCGTATTTATCATTGTATTATAAGTTTATAACCCAAACGATCTAACCGTATTTTATAATTATATTTAATATTAACATTTTAAAGATTTGATTTGATAATATATTTACAAATATTTTTATCGTCTTTATGCTTAACCATAATCTTACAATTTCAATGAGTTCTCTCTGAAGAGAATAAAAGATTTGAGAGCAAGCATGTATATGAAGGTTACAATACCATATTCCAAAGTAAACCGGGATCTCTTCCGGTTGACTCATAACCGAACCAAAATGAACTGAACCAAACCGAAAATGGGCAATGAGTACGAAACCAGTCCTAAACCGCTCAAAACCAAACCTGAAACCGTTTGATTACAACTTTGATTTTCCAATTTGACCACCATTGGTTAACATAAACCGAAAACTTGTACCAAACCGACCGGTTCCGTCTTACTCTTCCTCTTCAAAGTCCAAGAGAAAATCGGTTAGGTTCTCCGATTCATCTACGGCCTCTTCTAGAGACATGCCACCTTCCTTCTTCGGCTTAGGCTGCTCAATCAAAACACAAAACCCCATATGTACATATATATACATACGTATATATATGTGTTTGTGTGTGTACATATTTGTGTATGTATATGCGTGTATGTATGTGATCCCGAGTTTGAGACTTTACCTTGGATTTTCGAAGCTCGGGCGTGCTTTTCAGAACACTCCAGTTCCGAGGGACTTTCTCGTCTTCTTCCTCCGATTCATCGCCCTCGTTCTCATCTTCCTCGTCCTGTAAATTGTCGAATCCAATCAAATTCAAATATCATCGACAATGTCAAGAAAACTCGACGAAAATAACATATAAAGGGCCGCTGTCACGATGAAAAATGGCGATACTTGCGTCGTTTTCACCAATATCCACGGCTTGTGCCATAGCTTCGTCAATGTCCGGTTCCTAATCAACAAACCTTAGATTAGATTTGCAGGTAAAGGCGGGATCTTGATCGATTCTATAGGAAAACGAGTCAATTACCTCGAGTTGCTCGGGTTTTCCTTTCGCTTGAAGCATTTCGTGCTCCTCTCTTGAGATTATTTTTCCGTGCTAACCAATCAAACAAAGGGTTTCTCAGTATGATTTCACCGTACAGAACAAGAAACCGCTGCGGAAAACGAGGGGACGGGCAAGAACTTTGATCCAAGAACACCGACCTCCTTCAGATAAGCAAGCATATTTGGTGTCGGTTCATGAAAATCCGGTCCCCTGTAATCAATTATCTCGTTTGGATCCTGAATGTAGTTGATTGTCGGGTAGACAGGATCTCCGCCCCATACTGCAAGAAACCGAAAAGAGAAAACGGTGGAAAAAAGACGATAAGGGCATAACATTATCGGCTATCGGATATTTGCGTACTTTGCTTTATTTGCTCCTCCTTCATCCGCATTGCTAAAGGATCTCTCTTGATCCGAATATCGGTTCCCATCATTATCCGATATTCTCGATCAGTTTGATGACAGAACATCTCGATCAGCTGTTCGGTTTCGTCTTCGCCCGTCTCTTCGTAATGTTTCTGTATGGCTTCTCGTGACGTGTCTCTTTTCCACGCTTTCACCCATTCAGAGTAAAAAGCCATCGGGCCTTCTCTTGCCAGTCTCTCTCGCTCGGCTTGCAGCCTTGGAAACCCCGGAAAGTTGTCGGAAAGGAAAATTCGAAGAACGAAACAAACGGGTTTGATCCGAAAGTCTATATATATGAGTATATGTACCTTTCTTCCTTGAAAATATGGCGTCTAGCTCTGTAAAGAGATGCTTCTGTGAGTGTCGGTTCTTTCCCATAGAGCTTGATTTGCCCTGTTTCCGCCATTGCCTTGAGAAAAACCTGCGAAAAAATCGAATATTTAAGTGAATACGATCATTGTGTGGGTGCAAGGAAGAGATATTCCAATGCCAAATCCCGAAAGTCAGAGCTAAACCGTTTCAACGTCGGGGCGCTTTCTCTGCCATCTCGACCATTGTTCCTTCTCCGGCTTTCTCCAGTTCCACCACAGTTCGTCACTCGTGAGGGTCTGCTCTATCGTTTTCTTTTTCTTGGGATCGATAAAAGGGTGAGGCCGTCCAAGTTTCTTGTCTAGTTCGTACCCGTCTTCTTCCACTTCTTCTTCCTCGTTTTGTGTCTTAAAGACAACAAACTCGTTCAAAGAATCGTTTCCCTCTTCACCGGCATCTTCACTATCATCAGAATCCAATACTCCAGTTGACTCAGCAGTCCCGTTTTCGTCCGATTCATCGCTCGTTGCACATATCTCAGATGCTTTTCTGTTCTTCTTTCTCCGACTCCCGGGATTTTTGCCAAATGATGGGGAACTTGTAGAGTCGCCAGCTGGCTCGGGAGCCCTAGCAGCCCTAACCCGACTCGACGTCCCTTCCGGCCAGTAATCCTCTCCCGGAATGCTTGCTCGGGCACCCGATGCAGGTTCAAGTCTTCCAGAAGTTGAATCCATGTAACTATGATACGGAGGCCGCTCAACCGATACATACTCATGTCCTTCATCGTCCTTTCTGTATCCTTCATCCTCATCCTCATCCTCCTTCTTGCATTTGATACAGCGACTTGGAGGATTACTAGCAGTGATACCGACACTTAATGTCTTGATCGGGAACGTGCATACACTTCTTGCCTGCACGGGACATGGAAAAACACATCATTTGCTCAAACAAGAACGACGTTTTTCCATACAACTAAGCCGTTTCACGTAAACCAAACGAAGAAAGATTCTTCCTTTTTCATTTCTATCGAAATATAACAGCGATCCCGAAGAATTGCTTGCACTCGAATCGAAAACCCTTCACATAAACGACCAACCCAGTTCGTGTTCGTATCCCCATCTAGTGAGGGTGCTCGGGAAGGGAATATATTAGGTCGTCTTACCCCTACATTTTATATAGAGAGACAGATTCGAACCCGCGACCTCAGACCCCACGGTAAACGGTTTTACCGCTGAACAGATTGTTCTACAATCATCAAATCAAACACTAAAAGACGACGATGAGAATTGAGATTTTCAGGACCAACCTGAAGAACACAGTAACCCGGCTTTCCCATGTCCACAGACATCAAATCTGCAGAACGAAGCATAGCCATATTTCAACTCAAGATACCGAAAACAGCCGAAGAAAAACCGAAACAGAAGAAAGATTCCGACACAAATACAAAGTTTTCAGCTACTGATTGATCATATACCTCGGTAGAACCATGTGGTCGATATAGAAGCCATGAAATCTCTACAGCACTGTACAGAAACACGTACACGTTAGCATAAACCAGAATCCTCTTTCGTCATTCCATGCAATTAGCACACAGAATCCACAGTTACCAGGAGACGAATCAATGTACAGAAACGAGACATTCTTTGTCTTTTCTTCAACATAACCATTTATGACAAAACTCAAGAAGATATCATCACCCGGCAACTTTATGATAATGTTCTGTAAAAGTTAATGGATAACCCTAAACTACGAGAAGTGAACAAAAACTATGAAACTGGAAGAAACCCAGTAACGGAAGAATCAAACCGAGGGAAAATTTTCCGGGAAAATCGAATCTTTATGCTATTCTACGAAGTTTCACGCTCGTACGACATCAGAGAATCCGTTTGACGAAGCGAGGAGGAAGGTAACAAAATCGAGAAGAAGTTTCTTTTACCTCTGTCGCTATTGAGACTGAATTAGGGCTTTAACGGAGGAACAAGGAGCAGAATTCTTGGTGGGGTTACGCCATGGAAGAAGGGTTGTCGAGGTTTAGGAGTTTCTCAGGGTAAAGCTTCGACCTCTCTCTCATGGAGGATTTTTTCTCAGAAGGGGTTTTAGTTTTAGGCTTTTAGCTAAGGTTTTAATTTTTCAGTTCTACTTTATCCATTATATTTCCTCCTAAAATATGTATAATAAAATAAAATTTAAAAAAAAAACGTATTTCTATTTAGAAAAACATATTTTCCTATCAATTTCACATTTTAAAAAATTGAATTTATTCTTACATCATAATACTACATTATCTGAATAAAAAATCCACACCAATCAATCACAAACTATCATATACCATTAAACTATGGAATTGATATAATAGAAAAAAAAAAAAAAACCAAATCAATGCGAGAGAATTAGGGTGATCCGATTTGAACCCGTAATCGGTTCGAAGGTTTTAGGTTTGGATTGGGTCGGTTTGGATCGGACCTATAAATTTTAGATTTGAATTGGGTCGGGTCGGATCGGACCAACCCGCTCAATTCTTTTGTAATTTTTATCCTTTTCAATTATTATTTTAGAAAAAATAATAAGACTTTCAAGACGGTCCAAATCGGATCCGAAACTCGAATTGAGCTCGATCCAAAAGCCTAAGTATTTTCGGACCGAAAAACTTATACGTAAAATCTGACATTTTTCGAGTGGTTTCGAGCCGAAATTCGGGTATACTGAGTATAACTTAATAATTATAATGTTTTTAAGACCAAACTAAAATAAATAGAATTGTATATGAAAATATCAAAAGAAATCAAAGAAAGTAAACTATTTTAAAAAAAAATTAAATATGAATAGTTTTTAAAGAGAAAAAAATTAAAATAAAAAATAATTGAAACGGAATTCAAATCCTTGGCCCTAATTATATCTCTTTACGTGTGTATCATCAATATATAAATTTTATAGGCCTCATACATAAAATCATGGGCCGACCCATTCATAAGGAGAGCCCAAACTCAAACCCAAGCCCAAGTACCATGTAAATTGGCAATTATGTGAAAATCAAAGGGAAATTTTCATCAATTTATCCAAATGTGTAATATAAAATACCTCAATTTACATATTGCCAAATAAATAATTCAATTCAGTCAACTTATATCAAATAAACACCAATTTAGTCTATTTAGCATAAATTGATACTCTAATCATCGATTGGGTATCTATCTAACATAAATTGATTAAATTGAAACATTTATTTAGCAATTTAGAAATTGAGATATTTATGTAACACATTCGGATAAATTTGGATGGTTTTATGGAATTTTTCCAAAATCAAATTTTAAAAATCAACAAGGCTTGATCGGAATCTCGTGTATAATCAATAGGGAATAAAATAAATTAAAATTTCATTATATTGTCCCGGAAATTAATGAATATAAATATCATGAGTATAATTAATTATAAATAAACAAAAACATCATGCTGCCTAAAAACCAGTTTTTTAACGGTAAAACACTTAATAATTAAGTTTGCGTCAAATAAAAAAATAGTTCTAATAAGTGTATTTAAAATAAATCAAAAATATTAATTTTAAAAAAATGGATCTGAACGGTAACTGGGTAATATAGTGTGGTCTGATTTCGTATTAAATGGTTCTGACCAAGACACATTATAGACATTACGACATCTACAACACCTCTATAAACCCTAAATCCTACACATAATTATATTTATATATATATATAAATTAATTAATTAATAAATAAAATGAAATTAATATATATATATATATATATGAAATTTGACAGAGGTAGGCCACGTAAGAACTACGATAAAGATCTGACGAAAACACACACGCACCATAGCTTGACGTTAACTATTCGTGTGCATCGAGATTATCCGTGCGACGTCGTTTTGTCAATTTCCCACTTTTCAATAAAATAAATCTAAATTAAATAAAATTATAGTAATATTAATATACAATATTTCGTATTATTGAATCTCCCCTTTTTTTTAAAAAAAAATGGATATGAGACGTCTCAGATATAATGCAAATTTATTCTTATTATTTTATGGTTCTTTATCTGTTCTTGAATCATAGCTCATTTGTTTTTTTTTATTATAATGAAAAATACGGAAAATCTAATATATTTAGATTATAATTATTTAGGACGTAATTTTGCATGGCTTCTGCGGATATACAATTTAAAAAACATGAAAAAAAACGTATTAATTAAAAATGTGTAATCCTAATGAAAGATAGAAACTATAGGTCAATGGATTTAATTAATAACACAATAGATATTGTAATTGAGAATTTTCTTTAATTATTTATTTATTTTAAAGCATTAATTACAGTGCCTTAATCTTTGTGATACAAAATTAGTGTAATCTGACAATCTCGTTACTCCCTTCTTGTGTTCCAACTTGCGACATTTTTCACTTCCACACGTAATCGGAACAGAATCTCACAAGTGTCGACCTGTCATTACGCCACGTGGCAGTAAACCTACACTTATATACGTGTATATTTACGTGTAATTGATGTAGACAAGTCGTAAGGCAGAACGCAAATGGACATGTACGTATACATAAACAGCCAACGAGAGAGACATTTATATTTTATAATATATTTATTAGAGATCAAATATAAGAGATTTGTATATATATATATATCTAATATATATTTTAGTAAATATAATTGGAGATTATCATCCATGTAACTGAATACTCCAGCATTAGACACACATATTAAGAAAAAAAATATTTTGTCAAAAATACCCTTCTTAATTAGTCTTATTAATGATAAAATATACACATGTAGAATATTTGACTGCTATTAATAATGGACAAATTTGGAAAAAAATATTAAAAAATACATTGAAAATTGAAAAATGTCATTTATTTTAAAACAAAAAATTACTCTAACACGTCTTTTAAACGGATGGAGTATTAATTAGATGAAATCATGCAACAACAGTATATGATATCAACTAGAGGTGACTATTTTGCATTTCAATACGAGTTCGGTTCGTTTATATTCGAGTTCTGTTATTTGGATTATAAAAAAACTATAATCATTCGGTTTCTATATAAACCTTAATTTCATTCGATTCAGTTATTTTTTTATTCGATTTTTTCAGTTATTTTTTTTAATTGATTCGATTTAATTCGGTTTCAATTTTTTCAAATTTAGAAAAATAATAACCGTTCGATTACAGTTATATCGTATTTGATTCAATTCAATTATTCGATCAACAACCAAAATGATCACCTAAGATCAATTCTAATGTTTCAATATATATATATATATAACTGGAGTTGTTTCCGAATTTAATAGTATCATAGTTATACATAAACTTATTTCGATAATATAAATTTTTTTAGAATATTATAATTTGTATTTCAATCGTTTTGGATACTAGAATTTGAGTATCCAAAAAGGTTTGAATTTTAGTTTTTGAGATGTAGTACTCTTTCATTATTGGACGTTCAAATTCGACATTAGAAAAAAAAATCCAAATATACATGGTATCTGAATTTAAAATAGGTAAATATAATTTTATAATTGTTAATAAATGTTAGTAATATATTTTTTAATTTCTAAAACATAAATACATTTGTTGTAGTTTTTTAAAAATATTTTATAAATTTATTAGTATAAATAATATATCTCTATAATTATGTCAAATATCTGTAATTTTGTATAAAAAATGATAACAAATGAGCCAAAATGCAATCTATAAATCATTTTAACATATAGATTTGAATCCGAAATCGAATTATTATGATCTTATACAATCAAATACTCAAAAAAGGAAAAATTTTATAAAAATTAAAGATCTTGTTATTTTTTCTTTATAATTCTGAAATTTAACGTACGTTCGACCTAACTAAATCTTTTAAAAAATTAGAAAAGTTTAGATAAACACTTTTTTTCACGTTTAGATTTTAACCCGAGATATAAAAAAAAACATGTTTTACATATTTGATTATCATTATACAACCCAAACTTGCATTCTTGTTATATTATTATTATTTGTATTATATCTGAATAATATTTTTTCAAATAATATATATATGAAAAAGAGAAGATGTGGGGGCAGAGGGAAGACAAGAACGGGACAGTGGCATAAGTCAGACTGGCGGAAGTGCCGGGTGGGCAGGTTCTCGTCCTCCCCCCCATGTGTTGTCACTTATTATTATTATTATTATTATTATAAATGTTACATTATTATTTAATTAAAATATTGTGTAATTTTGCATGGGAAAATCTTCGGGTCCACGTAAGCGCGTGAGAAGGGAATATGAAACCTCGGTTTCTGCAAAAGAAAAAAAAACAAAACTTTACTCCATCCCATGACAAGACTTTGACTTTTGAGTTATGTTTTCCAAATCCATTTTCACATTAAATAATAATAATTAATATAATTAATATTATTATTAAGTATTTCTTGTTATTCAATCAATCAAACCACATCTATTTTCTAATGATTTAAAGTTTTGATAATTCTTAGAACAATTATAATAATAATAATAATAATTAACAAAAGACCTTGATGGGTTGTTGTTTGTGTTGTGGTCCATGATTCACACATTTTAGGAGAGACAAAACATACACGAACGGTCCAAAACATTTTGCGCCAACATTTGTTTAATCATTGATATTTATTTTCACTTTTTTTTAATCTCTTTTTCTAATTATAAGTCACCGATCCTCATTGTTTCTAATTATTAATTAATCATTGGGTTTTACGGTCACTTGGTTAAGCTTTTCACTTAATTATTTTTCTCCACTGTCATTATTGGTAAACGTTCCCGTAGCTAATTTTTCATATATATATATATATATGTATATATATGTATGTGTGTGGACGGACCCACATTGATATAAATGGGGACATGTATCCCATTTGTTTGATTAAAAAATAATAATTTCTTAATAAAATTTATATCATTTTAACTAAATTTTATAAATACTATTAGAGAACGTATTTCGTTGGTTTGGTTCGATTTGTGTATTGGTTAATTTCGGTTTAGTTTTTCTGTTTTTCCCCTTTCATTTTCGAACTCAGTATATGTAACGCTTCTTTTCATTTTTCGGATAATAAGAGAAAATTTTCCCAACTTGATTTGTGTTTTCTCTCTACCAAATTCAAAATGGTATCAGAGCGAGACATGATTCAGGTTTTCGATTCATCATTCCGTTAATTTTTTTTTCTCGATTTCGATGTCGAATTTTGATCATTCTAGTTCTGATCCTGAGCGATCGAGCTCACAATCTGTCCCACCTTTGGATCCTTATGCGAATCCACTATACCTTCACCCTGGAGATTCTTCGTCTCTTGTTTTGGCTACTGAGAAACTCATCGGTGAGGAGAATTACAATCTCTGGTCTAGATCGATCATCAAGGCTCTCAAGACGAAGAACAAGCTTGGATTTGCTGAAGGAACAGTACCGCAACCTGATCCTTCTCATCCTGATTTCGGAGCTTGGTCGCGTTGCAATGATTTGGTTAGTACTTGGCTCTCAAATTCTGTTTCAGCTGAAATCAAGAGTTTAATCATGTATCTGGATGTTGCGAGTGATATTTGGAAGCATTTGGAGAAAACGTATAAGCAACATAATATTTCTAAGATCTATGGAATCCAGCATCAGCTAAATTCTCTGTATCAAGGAAATTTGTCACTCAATGTTTATTACACGAAATTGAATCTACTGTGGGAAGAGTTGAAGAATTATGAACCTCTGCCGAGTTGTTCATGTGGTCGATGCATTTGTAAAGCTGATGAGAAGTGGAACAACTTATATGAGCGTCGCAATGTCATCCGATTTTTGATGCGTTTAAATGACTCATTCACTCTAGCTCGCAGACAGATCACTATGCAGGAAGTTTTACCTGATATCACGAAGGCTTACAATCTCATTGTTCAGGAAGAACAACAGAGAAATATATGCTCACAACCTGTGGATTCTGTGGCTTTTCAGTCGTCTGTTAAGGATACACAGCCAAGTACTTCACCACGCAATAACTTTGGATCTGGTGGTGGACAAAATTCTTCTCGTCCCAAATTGCTTTGCACACATTGTGGAATGACAAACCACATTGTTGATAGGTGTTATAAGATACATGGATATCCACGAGGGGGACGCAATCAGAATGGATCTTTCATCCAAAATAACAACTGGCAGAATCGATCTTCATCACAGAAGCCAAGGAATTTTTCTGGTGGCAAACCACTAACTCACGTTAATATGGTTCAGTCCAACACTGATGGTGATGATCGTGCTACCTCTGTTAAGAGTTCTGTAGCACCTTATTCTGCTAAGTCAGGTTTTGACGATAAGGCTGAGGCTCTTCTGGCACAGTTTGCATCTCAACTCCAAGGACTACGCAACTCTTTCAATGAGACTGACTTTATAGCTCACAATCCTTGTCCATCTTCACCAGGTACCTTTTCTTCTCATTCTATTTTTTCAGCCATGGAACCGAGCCTTACATTTCCTCAAATGGTTTGGATTTTGGATACGGGTGCGAGAAGTCATGTTTGCTGTGATCTATCATTATATTCTGAAATATACTCAATTCCACCTGTCTCCATCACTCACATGATGGCTCAATCATATCTGTTGACCAATCTGGTTCTGTGATCCTGTCCTCTTCACTTGTTCTTCGTTCCGTTCTATATGTTCCGTCCTTTTGTTATAACCTTTTAAGTGTGAGTGCCTTGACCAAATCTACCAATTATACTGTCACATTTACTCACAATGCTTACATGATTCAGGACCCTATTCAGGGGTTGATGATTGGCAAGGGTGAGCAACGACACAACCTTTATTTTCTGGAACTGCAGTCTTCTTCATCTTCTTCTTTGCCACCTCGTCTTCCTTTATCCTTTTGCACTGCAGTATCCACAGCTTCCATTGATATATGACATCAACGTTTGGGCCATCCTTCTTTTCTCAAGATCAAGGCACTTGGACAGTCTTCTCAACTTGTTTTTTTGGAATCTGATCATCAGTTTCAACATTGTTCTATTTGCCCTCTTGCAAAACAGAAACAATTATCTTTTCCTTTTTCTGGCAAATTATGTGCCAAACCATTCACTACAAAAAAATCCTCGAATTCCAACGGATTTGTCCGTTGGAAAATTTCCAACGGATTTTCAACGGCGTTTCAACGACGATTTCCGTTAAAATTCCGTTGAAAATTTCCAACGGGTATCCGTTGGAAACACC
>NW_010966274.1:1788826-1797155 GCF_000463585.1 Tarenaya hassleriana
GAACTCTAGGGTTAAGGAGGATTGAGGTGGAGCAGTGGAAGGATGGGTGATCTACTGGAAAGTGAGTTTCGGGATCGTGGTTTGGTTGGATCGGGTTGGTGTCGGGTCGGTGTCGGTGTCGGTGTCGGTGTCGGGGTCAGGGTCGGGTCGGGTCGGGAATATGTTTCGAATTTTTCGTTGGAAAATTCCAACGGAATGCGGTTGAAAATTCCGTTGGAAAATTCCAACGGATATCGGTTGGAAATTCCGTTGGAAAATTCCAACGGATTGCGGTTGGAAATTCCGTTGGAATTTTCCAACCGAAATTGCGGTTAGAAATCCGTTGGAAAATTCCAACGGATGCCGGTTGGAAATCCGTTGGAAATTTCCAACGGAAAAATTCGTTGCAATTTTGTTGAAAATTCCAACGGTTTTCCAACGGACACCGATTTCTAACGACGAAATTCCAACGGATAAATCCGTTGGAAATCCGTTGGAAACGTTAATTTCCAACGGAAATTTGGCCATTTCCAACGGATTTACCCGTTGGAAATGACCATTTTTTTTGTAGTGATTTGAACTCTTACACATTGATGTATGGGGACTATTTCATGTTCCAACAATTGATGGATACAAATACTTTTTAACAATAGTGGATGATTGTACACGGGTGACTTGGCTCTATTTGCTTCGACAAAAGTCTGATGTTTTGAGTAAATTTTCTAATTTTTTGAAGTTGGTAAACACTCAGTTTTCTGTTAAAATGAAATCTATTCGTTCGGACAATGCTCCTGAGTTACAATTTTCAGAGCTTTTGACCTCAAATGGTATTGTTCATTTTCGGTCATGTCCTTATACTCCGGAACAAAACTCGGTGGTTGAGAGAAAGCATCAACATATTTTAAATGTAGCTCGTTCATTGATTTTTCAATCAAATGTTCCTCTTTCTTATTGGGGTCATTGTGTTCTTGCAGCTGTGTTTTTTATAAACCGAGTTCCCACCCCTGTTTTACAAAATAAGAGTCCCTTTGAAGCTTTGTCTGGCACAAAACCTGATTATACCAATCTTCGAGTTTTTGAGTGTCTTTGTTATGCTTCTACTTTGAAAAAGGATCGTCACAAATTTAGTCCGAGAGCCAATGCATCAGTGTTTCTTGGTTATCCATCTGGAGTTAAAGGGTATATTGTACTCTGTTTAAAGACACATAAGGTCTCTGTTACACGAAATGTGGTATTTCATAAAGACATTTTTCCATTTAAACAAAACACTTCAAAATCTGATCTTATTTCCACTGATGTGTCTGATATATCTTCTGTTCCATCTCACTTTCTTTATGATCCTTTACAGACACTATCAGATTCTGTTACTTTTGAGGTTGATGAGCATGTTCCAGATGATAATGATAGTCCACGTAGACTGGCAAAAAGACCTGCATACTTGTCCAATTACCATTGTTATCACCTTGTTCATAATTCTCCACCTACTGATTCACCCCAAACACCCTATCTTATTTCTAATTTTCTTACCTATAATAGACTTCATCCTTCCTTTAAGAACTTTATTCTCTCCATTACCACTGAAACTGAGCCCTCCTGTTATACCAAAGCTGTAAAGTCTGATCATTGGAGAGAAGCTATGAAATTGGAATTGGATGCATTGTCTCAGACTAATACTTGGTCTATTTGTTCATTGCCTGATGGAAAACGCCCAGTTGGTTGTAAATGGGTATATAAGATCAAACACAATCCGGATGGCTCTGTTGAGCGTTATAAAGCGAGGCTTGTGGCTAAAGGGTATACCCAAATTGAAGGGGTGGATTATGGTGATACTTTTAGTCCTGTTGCTAAGCTTACAACTGTTAGAACTTTGCTTGCTTTAGCTGCTGCTAATAGTTGGTTTTTAGATCAAATGGACGTTTCTAATGCATTCCTTAATGGGGATCTTGATGAAGAGATTTATATGACTTTGCCTCAAAGATACTCTTTGCTTAAGGGGGAGAAAGTTCTACCTAATTCTGTATGTAAGTTACAGAAATCTTTATATGGGCTTAAGCAAGCGTCACGACAGTGGAATCAGAAATTAACAAGTGTTTTGATCGATGCTGGGTACACTCAGTGTCATGCTGATACTTCTCTGTTTCTAAGGAGGAATGGGTCTGCTGTAGTTATGGCACTAGTATATGTGGATGATATTTTAGTTACAGGTAATGATGCTGATATGATCAAGCATTTTAAAGATACACTTCATGCTCAGTTTTTGGTTAAAGACATGGGTTCTCTGAAGTTTTTTCTGGGGCTTGAGGTGGCTCGATCCAAAACTGGAATTTCTATCTGTCAACACAAGTATGCTCTGGAATTGTTAGAAGAATTTGGCTTACTTGGTTGTAAACCAGCTAAAACACCAATGGATATTCGTTCTAAGCTCGGGAAAGATTCTGGAGATTTGCTGGAGGATGCTACTCACTATCGGAAACTTGTTGGAAAACTCATTTATTTGGCTGTGACTCGTCCAGATATATCCTATTCCGTTAATAAGCTTTCGCAGTTCATGTCAGCTCCTCGCACTGAGCATTTGGTGGCTGCTCATCGTGTTTTGCGTTATCTCAAGTCCTCACCTGCTCAAGGCCTGTTTTATTCTGCGGTTTCTCCTTTTCGGTTGTCTGGTTTTTCGGATGCCGATTGGGCATCTTGCCTTGTTTCTAGGAGGTCTATGACTGGATTCTTTGTCTTCCTAGGCTCAAGTTTGGTGTCTTGGAAGTCTAAGAAGCAGGTCACAGTTTCTAGAAGTCGTGCGGAGTCTGAATATCGTGCTTTGGCTCAAGCCACATGTGAATTGGTTTGGTTGTATTCATTGCTGCAGGAACTTGGAATTGATTGTCCGAAACCTGTGGATTTACATTGTGATTCTCAATCTGCGATTCACATGGTTCATAATCCTGTTCAGCATGAGCGGACCAAGCATATTGAGCTGGATTGTCATCTTGTACGTGACAAATTCAAGCTTGGATTTCTTCGTCCGGTTTATGTGTCATCGCATGATCAGATTGCCGACTTGTTAACCAAACCCCTGTCTTCCGAGCAACAACTCCATTTGATGGGCAAGATGGGAATCCAGTCTCTGTATTCTCCATCTTGAGGGGGAGTATTAGAGAACATATTTCGTTGGTTTAGTTCGATTTGTGTATTGGTTAATTTCGGTTTAGTTTTTCTGTTTTCCCGCTTTCATTTTCGAACTCAGTATATGTAACGCTTCTTTTCATTTTTCGGATAATAAGAGAAAATTTCCCCAACTTGATTTGTGTTTTCTCTCTACCAAATTCAAAAAATACCCCATTACAAAATGGTATATATCACATAATAAAATCAAATGTGTCCCCTTTTAAGATTTTTTTAGTTTCGCTAGTGTGTATATATATATATATTGAAATTATTATATATTTTATTTTTTAATTCATTTTTTACAAATTTAAATTTAAAAATCTATTTTGTATCTAAACCAATCCAAATTCAATCTTCATAGAAATAATTCATTTTTTAAATAGATTTTTATTTCCATGTATTTTTGTTATTTTTCTATTGGATTTAGATTCAATTCCATTTAAAATTGGTTTTTAAAAAGTATTAATTTAATTTACATACAATTATTTATGATTTAGTTTGGCTTGATTCAGTTATCCAGTTGACCGTCAAGACAAAACAAAATAATAAAAACAAAAGCTCGATATTTTCATCAAATGAAAAATAATTTCATCAAATTAAATAGATACTAGCGTGATTTTGGTTAGTTAAATAATATTCTGTATCCTATAATAAAATATCTAACGTTGTCTCTTAGACGATGGACAAACAGATATTAAAATCGTTTATATATTTATATAATATATATCTTATTTTTCCTAGTTAATTAATTTCGCATTTATAACTTTGTATATTATTAATAATTGCAGACCCAACCACTTTACAAAAAGGGCTTTAGAAAAAAAGAACTTGGGAACATGCTTGAACTTGAAAACTATATACTTATTTTATAAATTCCGTCACATTAATTACGCCACCATTTTATAAAATTAATTGTACTTTCTGTGTCAGACCATGGAAGTTAATCTCTGTCTTAATCGAGATTAGTATATTAAGACAGAATCACATAGAATAGATCCTCCGATGGTTAATCAAATCTTTAGTATAAGACCGTCGACGTGGCCAAAATGTTCTTGGTCGGGTTTTCTCAAAGCCAAAAGCATTTTCATAGGCTATATATATATATATATATGGCGGACCCATTTATAAGGTAACGGAGTAACATGCCATACTTTTTAATTTAATTTTTTTATGAAACTTATAAAATTTTAATTAAATTTGTTTAAATACCCGTTATAAAATTAAATTTATCTTTGTTATTGTCCCCGATTATAACATTTTTGTGTCCGTCACTATATATATATATATAGATCCATACTTTTTGATATTTTTAATTTGAGACCCACAAAAAAGGCAAAAATAAAATAAATATAGAATCCCAAAAAAAAAAGAAAGCGTGGGAATATAAAGGAATTTGACAAACGAGGGAATAATAAGATTTGTTCATGCACGTTTAGACTTTGTCTTCTGTTCTTACATGGAGAAATGAAACACATTCTAATTGTTTATTTGTTTTTTTAAATATTAAACGTTTTGGTTATGAAGTTATCAATGCAATTATCATATTAATCTTTAACTCTATTAAAATTGATAATATTATTAATTTCAGCACAATTATGAAAATATTTATAAAGAGTTTTTATTAGAACCTTTAGTCTCTAGGAAGAAAATTTCTCAATTATATTACTATTATATTTACGGGGTTCTTGATATTATATTTGCTAAAATTCCCAATTTTGATTTTAGAGAGAAAAAATTAAAATTCTGAATGTACAAACTAAAGCTAAAACAGCTACCGTCACGCGCCAGTCACCAAAATCTGGCACAAGCGACTAACACGTGCCACCGCTGAACTCAGAAGTAATCAAACGCTGTCGTTTTACCACCGCCACCTCCCCCGTGAAACGTCGCCGTTTTCCTCATCATTTTCCCGCCAGCACCGGCGGCGGAGGGAATTTCCGGCGGAGTCAGCGTTCGGATCAGAGCAAAGTTCAAGCCTTTGAAGAAAGGATGGACCTTTACCTCCGCAGAGCCACGACGCGACCCGATCCGCTTGTTCGGGTCTTTGTTCAGCAGCCCGGAGATCAAGTCACGAGCGTGGAGCTCGAACATCGTCGCCGGAGATTCCGTCGGGAAAGTTAACGGCTTCTTCACGATGTTACGGAGTGTGACGTCATTGGTCGGAGCCGCGAACGGAGTCCGTCCGTACACCATCTCGTAGATGAACACCCCGTACGCCCACCAGTCAACGGCATTGCCGTGGGACCCGCCGGAGGCGACCTCCGGTGCCACGTACTCGTGCGTGCCGACAAACGAACCTGACCGGGCGGTGACCGGTTCAGCGACGAAGAGCCGGTTGGGTTCGAGGGTCTGGACCTTCTTGGACCGGAGGACTCGGTGGAAGAGCCGGGAGAGTTTGGTCAACCGGCGCGGCGAAGGGACGGAGGTTTGACCGGTGGGGCAAGATTCCGGCGATGATGACGTGGATTCAACGGCTGCGATCGAGTCCGAGCAGAGAGAGAGATCAAAGTCAGAGAGCATAATGTGACCGTCGGATCGAACGAGGATATTTTCCGGCTTCAGATCCCTGTAGATTATACCCAGCATGTGTAGATATTCGAGCGCGACGAGGACTTCGGCGGCGTAAAATCTGAAAATCACGGCAGATAAAAATTTACATTTTGATGGCTAATTATTTCGATAATATATTTTATATTTTGGGCAAAAATATTTGATGGGTGAGGAAAAAGACTTTTTTGCGAAATGCAAAGTACTGGAAAAAGACAGACATGATAAGAACAGCACACAGTTCTTGCAGCGCAAGCAAACAAAAGATGTACAGAATCAATGCATGCAATATATTATTAAATTAATATTAGAAATTATTATGTTCATCGCAATTGGTTATTGTTATTTCAAATCATGTCTGACTGTTTTTTCTTTTTTTTTTACAACAGATTTTAAAAGAAAATTGGGAATTACAGAGAGAATAGATTTGAAATTTGAAATTTATACCTTGCAGAGGACAGGGAGAATCTCCGGTGAGGTTGTCTATGGCGGAGGGAGTGCAAATCGCCACCGGAGCAATACTCCATGACGATGCACGAGAAATGCGAGGCTTCGAACTCGGCGTACAGAGTCGGTAGGAACGGATGATCGAGCATCTTCAGAATCTTCTTCTCCATCTCCGCCCTGTGAATCTTCTTCTTCATCGCCAACGCCTCCTTGTCCACAACCTTCATCGCGAAATACGATCGGTGATCCTCGTCGCCGCCGGCGAGACGGCAGAGGTAAACAGTTCCGATGTCTCCGGCGCCGATGCGCCGCACGAGGCGAAAATCTCGGAAGGTCAGGCCATGTTTCCGCCGCCTCCGGATCTCCGAGTAGGCGAAATCCGACGAACGGTGAGGTTTCAGAGACAAGCAGCTCTCCTCCTCCGTCGCTACGGAAGTCGGCGGCGGAGCTTCGAAGGATAAGCGGCTGAAACTGCTGCAGCTCTCTGTTCCGCTGCTGATCGGAGAGTTCGTCGTCTCCAAGCTCATCTCGCCGTCCGATTCACGCAGCATCATCGAAAATTCGAACTAGATCCAATCAACGGCAAACAAAAATTGAAAAGAAAAAAAAAATCAAGTGTTGGAATCTGAAGCAGAGAAATTGAATCAAGGGAAGAAGAGTGATCGAGATGCAACAGATTCGCTTTTGATGAGCATTTCGATCTTCGCAGGCTTTTTCCTATTCTACTACTCAGCTTTTTCTGGGAAGCTACGGTGCAGAAAATTAGGGTTTCTGGTTATGAAGACAGAGAAAAGAAAAAGAAGAAAAATTGCAGTTTCCGTACGATTACTCTGAAAAATAGAGAGAGAAGAAGAAGACGACGAAGAGGGGGAGAGAGAAAAAAAAATGAAGGCGAAGAGATGGGCCGTTGGGGGTATTTATGGGCAGAGGACTCGGTAAAAAAAAAAGGCCGTAACGGTAAAAGAGGTTGAGTTTATATTAACTGCGGTTAGAAAGCGGGGTTAAACGTTACGGTTAAATCGCGTGCACTTTTCCAACACGTGAGAACGCGGTAGCAGAACAGAGGAGGGAAGAGGAGCGGCGAGCGCGCGGTT
This sequence comes from Tarenaya hassleriana, assembly GCF_000463585.1. Taxonomy (NCBI): domain Eukaryota; kingdom Viridiplantae; phylum Streptophyta; class Magnoliopsida; order Brassicales; family Cleomaceae; genus Tarenaya; species Tarenaya hassleriana. The sequence continues at coordinate 1,796,053 of NW_010966274.1, forward strand.
GATGACGTCACGGCACGTGTAAGTCGGTTACACGTGTCTGTAGATACGTTCTTCCGTTTAATTAAATTTTAAGACAAAAATTATAAAAATTACTTAAAACTCTGGTCAAAATAATATTTTTAATTACATATTTTACTACTTTGACCGTTGAAATTTTAAACAGTATCTATATTATTTATTTTCTATTAATGCTTAATATTATAAACTTTGGACTAACTAATTAGTAACTTGTAGATTTTAAAACATAATAATAATAAAATAAAACCGAATTCAATTCAACGACAATTTATTGGACTAGTTTTATTTATATTTACAGTGAAACGAGAAAATGAAGACCTGTGAAAGATGATTAAATCACGATATGGACGATTTTAGAACTGTTAAACAAGTTTAGGAATTATTGTGTTCAAAAGTGTAAGTTCGGAAATAAATAGGTACACCTACAAATTTAAAAATTAATATTACACCAAATTACAAGTTCAGAAATTTTTAGATATTTTTTTCTTGAGGAATTTTTAGATATTTTTTTCAGGAATTTTTAAATATTTTTTTCTTTTATTTATATTTACAGTGAAACGAGAAAATGAAGACCTGCCAAAGATGATTAAATGACGATAATACCCTTGGGAGAGTAGTGTACGGATTCATATGTTCATTAAATGGCACATTGATTATGTGAATGCGATGGCTCTCAACAATAAATTTACTGCCCGCAGATTCTGTAAAATCTGAAATTACTGAAACTCTTTGGACTTTTTTGCTCCCATTATTACCCTCCCAATAATTCAATCCGATTTTATTCTACACTTTTTTTTATTATTAAGACCATAATATATATAATATATATATATATATATATATATATATATGAAGTGGAGCTAATTCTTCAATTCTATGTTAACTCGCGAATATTTACAAAAAAAAAATATTTTACATACTTCCAATAAAAATAACATTGGAAGTTGAAGTTTGTTTAATTAGTTTATGAATACACACACACACACACATATATATATATATATATATATATATATGAGGATATTTCTCGGTTTGTCATTGGTTTTGGTCTAAACCGAAGGCCAAGGAACATATTGATTCGGTTC
>NW_010966274.1:1802918-1808893 GCF_000463585.1 Tarenaya hassleriana
ATATACAATATTCTATGTTAACTCGCGAATATTTACAAAAAAAAAATATTTTACATACTTCCAATAAAAATAACATTGGAAGTTGAAGTTTGTTTAATTAGTTTATGAATACACACACACACACACATATATATATATATATATATATATATATGAGGATATTTCTCGGTTTGTCATTGGTTTTGGTCTAAACCGAAGGACAAGGAACATATTGATTCGGTTCTTAAAATTTCATATTAGTAAAAACATTTAATAGCATTCATCGATATGCCTCAATTATGCATGCATGCAAGGGCACGTTAAAAACGTAATCAAATCTCGTATACTTTGTTTAACTTATCGAATTTTAATAGTTATTATTGTTTAAATTTACATATATATATGACCCATTTCTTGAAATTACAACATTATAAAAGTATGATGAACGAATCTTTTTGGACAACAAAAAAAAACGTGGAGTTTGTTTAAATTTTTTTTCAAACCCTAATTATTCTGTACATGCTTTTACCAATCGCTGTCGGTCCAAATACTTTAATATCTTATCTCGTGATATCGATATCAAACGAACGTAAATTTCTCGTATTGTCTACCATATGCAAAGGAATATTCCGTTATAAAAATTCAAATATGAAATGTCTATGGAAAAATAAAAATAAAAATGTGCGTAAAGAGTGTGAAATTGAAATGAATGGGGAATAGAGGAGAAACGTAGCTAAATTTGTAAGCATAAATTGTTATATTTTATTTGGACGTCTTTTCGCCATTAAAGAATTCACGACACATACGGTACAAGTAGCATCTATTATCTATACATACATTCCCCACAGAAAGATGTTTCATATACGTTGTATCTCAATAAACAAAAAATATATATACCCGATAAAATACTCTTATATATTTATTTCTGAATTTTAAAAAATAAGTTTCGGGTTTTCCTTTTTATTTAACGGACTAATACGCTGTGGATTTGAATTTTCTCAGTCGTCTTTTGATATAAGAGATCGAATTTGTGATATATATGTATATATATAGTTGAAGAATTCTATAGTTGACACTGCTAGATACCGAAATTAATGCGATCTATGAATCGCTCAATATGATTTTTGTCAACTAAATATTATAAATCTAATTCAAATTTAATAAAAATAACAAAAAAATGATTAAAAACAATTTTTAAGTAATATATATTTTGATTAAAATCAAAAGTAAATGAAAATTCGGGTAAATTGTAATTCGAATAAAAATCTAGGGCGGTCATTTCGGTTATGAACCAAATATAACCAAACCGACCCGAATAACCGAACCAAATCGATTAAAATATAAATTATCCAAACTGAATCCGACATTAAAATTAAACGACTACGATTTTTTTAAATCCGAAAAAACTGAAGTCGAACCAAACCAAACCAATTAAAAAATAACCGAAAATCCGATAATTTCTTTAAAAAATAAATTTTTTACAACAAAAATCGAATTCGAACCGAACTGGACTGAATTAAACCTAAAATTGTATAAAACTGAATGGTTATATTTTTTATAACCGAAATAACCGAACCCGAGAATCGAAACCGGAAATGTTACCACTAAATAAACCTATTTTTTTTTTTCAAAATAGAAAAACTGGAGCCCATAAAAATAACAAACCAAAGTAATTGTACGGATTCAAAATAATAAGTTATTTTAATACGCTTTTTTTTCATGTTTATGTTTTAACAAATAGAGGAAAAATCTTGAAATGTGGAGAAATGTTTGGCTACAGATGAAGGGACAAAGTCGTAATTGTACGGATTCAGACAAAGCCACATTGCAAAATCCTTCAGGTTTTTATTACAACCCACACGAGAGATAGAGATTCCCCAAACACGTATTGTCTTTGTTTGTTCCGTTACTCTATACAACGGAGTGTTTGGCCGTGAGTTCAACTTTATCCTTATCCTGGATTAATACTGAAAGTCCGTGGGGTCCACTTTTTGTACGGATCAGGTCCCACTTCACTCCCCGTCGTACGATTAGTGTCTGAAACTTTGGTTTAAGCTTAATCTCATAAATACCAAATAAAATTAAAAAAAAAGGATTTTATGAGTTGATGATGAGTTGGGCCATTACCTATGTTGATTATTAAGTTTTCTTGATATTAATGATATAATATAACCTTTAATGATAATATTTTTTGGATGTTAGTTTAATAATATAATATTATTAGTTCATGCCACTCTTTCTATTGTCAACCCAATATTTAGTTAGTTTAGACTGCGGTAACTATAATAAGAAAAAAATTTACAAATAATTTTTAGGTATTCAAATAAATTACAAATTGTTAAATTTTTTTGTTTGAGTCATAAATTTATTATGAACTGCCAAAAGATCACAATTAAGTTTCTAAAAATGTATAACGCTGCATAAATCTGTTTTTTTAATATTTCATTTAATTCACAGATTATTTTGATACTTTTTATTTATTTATTTGGGAGAAATAAAAATATTGATCTTTTTGCGAACAATTCCAAAAACTAAAGCCATTGATTTATGAAGAGAAAACGGTAAACGAATTTCAATGAAACTTGAAATATCATATTAGAATATACAATTTAATGCTTGATAGAAATAAATTTTAAATGTTACAACGATTTATTGTTTCTCTCTTGAGGGTAAAAAAAAAAAAAGGAAACAACAATTTATGGGTTAAGTCTAATTAGCAAGTGGAGATTGACAAAAAGTATTCAATATTGTGTTTTGAATATCATAATATGGCCATATATATATATATATTGTATTTTATATTTTTATAAGATATGATTAAATATTTGTAATATGACGTATGCATCAATACAAATTTAAATTAAATTAAATTAAATGAGACACCAAAAACTAAGGATGATATACTGTATTAAATAGTATTTATTGTGGTGGATTGAACCGGACACTGATAATGAGGGTAGGTTTATACAAATTATAAAGAAAAAAATCTAAGTCATTAAATATACAGGGTAGACAGCCGGACAAAATTATTATTATTATTATTATTATTATTATTATTATTTATATAATTTTAATAATAACAAATTTACAAAATAAAAAAATAGGGTCCATTAAATGAGAATATTAAGACACATGAAGAGAGGGATACTGAAACAGTACAAAAAAAGCATAGGATGTGACGAAGACAGGTGGCAACTTTTAGGCACCGTGGGTCCAAATTCGTGACATAAAATAAAAATGCTAACAATAAGATATATGATATTTGTTCAAATAAATAATTTTGGTGGAAGTATCACATCTACAAGAGATATTTAATTAAAATTTAAGGGGTTTTCATGATACATTGATTAGTTAACAATCCTTGATGTAATATCTATTTATACATTTTAGTTGGGGTGGACGTTTCGATTCGGAATCGAACCGTAACGAAACAAAAAACGCGGTTTTTTTTATCCAAACTGTCCAAATTTTTTAAATAATATTAATTTTATAAAAAACTGAACCGAAACGAAATTTTAAAAAAATATAAAAATATATATTTTTTAAGAAAATCTAATTTTTTTTATACAAACCGGAACCAAAGCGAATCGTAACCGGAATCAAACCGAACCGAACTGAATATAATATAATAACTGATGAATATGCATTTTTGTAAAACCGAAAGAACCGAACAGAAATCTTTTTCGACATGAAACCAAATCGAATCCCGAAATGCACACCCCTACATTTATGTAACCTAAAAAATCAACCTATGTTTAGTTGGTTGCATGTATTTTGAATATGCTTAGATATCACGAACTATCATGTATTGAATATTACAATTTATTTTAACTTATTTATATTTTATATGTGGTTGTGGATTTGACATTAGTTTATTTTAGATTTATATGCGATTTTTTTTTTTTTTTTGATTTCTGGATTTTAAAGCTACAAATTTGTTGGGGAGCGATTGGAATTGGAATAATATGGAAAAGCAAGGTCCCATGAAATAAAGCTGTGTGCTATGAAAAAGTGTAGCAGAAAGTGTGCCAAATGAATATAACGGCCACATATGTATATATATATATATAGGGAAAATGGGCCAAAATATAGAGTTTTTTTTTATAATTTTATCAAAAGCCAATTAGATGGCGAGCTTTTTTTTATGTTCATTGTTCACAAATATATATAAACATGGTTTATTTATTAAAAAAATTAAAAAAAAAAATTGTTCAAACACACTAAGTGGGCATTATATCAAAAATACCCTTAATTTGCTATTTCTACTTCAAGACCCACCCTGGTCACATGTGACCAATGTGACCGAAATATAGTATGGTCACATTTTGATTTTTATCGATTATAACGTTAAATTTATGGTGATCACACTAATTCATTATATATGTTTATACCTTGTATATCTTACTAATCAGTTGATTAAAACATCATAAATTTAACGTTATGAACAATGAGATCAATATGTGACCACACTATATTTCGGTCACATTGGTCACATGGTCACATGGTCACAATAGGTTTTGAAGTAGAAATAGCAAATTAAGGGTATTTTTGATAATGACCCCACTAAGTGTGGTAAGCCAAACTAAAGCATGATCAAAGTAATACACACGCATATATATACACATACATTCACATATTTGTTATATATATATATATACATACATATATATATATATATACACGAAGACATGGCTAGTGAGATTGCTTGTGGGTATGTCCCAAACCTTTGAGAATACAAACCATTGTCGAGACATAACTGAAAAAGAAATGATTAGTAAATATATACATACACATATGATATATATATACACATCTACTTGCATATATATATATATATATATATATATATGTTAGTATGTATTTACGTGAGAGCAAAGGAGATAGTAGTTATAACATGCCCATCATGCAACATGTTGAAATCAACAAAAGGGAAACTGGCCAAATAATACAACAAAAGGGTCACATGGGCATGTATGTGATATCGTCATACGTGGATTCGTTTCCTTTCAAATCGAGACATTTAATTTCGAGAGTTGGGTTTCGATCGATTCGATGTGGACCGTTTTTTTTTGGGATCAAATGATATTATTTGTTAGTTGTAGAGAACATTAACCAAAAATCGGCTCGGACAAATTGTGTTTGTCGTCGACACGATGTCGGTGATATTTTAGAATTCAATCTTTTCCTAAACTTATAACCAAAATATCAAAATAAAAAAAAAATAAACAAAAGAAATTTAAATAAATGCATCGTCATGTTTTTACCGGCATTTGCACGTCTATTGTTAGAATGTACATATGGTTAAATGTTGATTTCGTTTAATTTGGTTCGGTTTAGTTCGGTTAGAGTTTGTTAGTAAAGGGTTTATCTTCTCTCGTTGTATTCTTCGAGGAACATTTAATATTTCTTTTTGATCAAATAATAGAAAATATTTTCAAATCCCCATTAACTCCCATTTTCTCAATTCTCTCTAGAATTCAATATATATCATATATATATATATTTTATCAATATGTCGCTTTGCATCCGGAAATAAAATTAACAACTACAATCGAAATTCACGTTAACTATCTATAGCGCTTATAATTTCTGTCAATAGTTATGCATGTATATATATATATGGTTGGAATGTATATAGTTCACACGTTGCATGTTGTATTTACACCTTTTTCCTTTAGATACAAAAGATATGGTAGATTTGATTTGCAAACAAATTAAGATCACGGACAAAATCGAATTTAGGTTAACTAAAGTAAAATCCCTGCATGTGAGATTTTGTGGGCCATGGCGTAGTTTTAGTTTTAATTAAACCGCTAGATTTGGTCTATACAAAATCTTACTATTGTTGGCATGTAGTTTCAAACTCTACATTCTCTCCTCTTCCATTTATAAACTCACAGGAGAGAGAGAGATAGAGAGAGAGAGAGAGAGAGAGAGAGAGAGAGAGAGAGAGAGAGAGAGAGAGAGAGAAACCAAAAACACACAAACAGAAAAAA
>NW_010966274.1:1808909-1809923 GCF_000463585.1 Tarenaya hassleriana
AGAGAGAGAGAGAGAGAGAGAGAGAGAGAGAGAGAGAGAGAGAGAGAGAGAGAGAAACCCTAATCACACAAAAAGAGAAAACCTTAAACCCTAAGTGATCTTTTTAAGATTTATGTGTGATGTGCTGCCCACTAAATCTTTTTATTTTATTTTATAAAATATGTGTTGTAGTAAAGTAATAGGCTTTTTAGGGTAATTTTCCTTTTTCATTTTTGCAATTTTTATAGACATGAATACACTAAATATTAAAAAAAAACGGAAATTCTTGCATATATAAATGTGCATAGATAGAGTTAGACTCACTATTTACACGTTAATTTTCGAGCTAATCAATATTAGTTTAATGATTTTTTTTTAATTTAAAACACTATACGAACTTTCCAAGAAAATCATAAATCGAATTATAATATTTCCGTAGGGAAGGTGCGAAAATTTGTTTTTATCGTTGATATTGTTGGTATATTATACTACTATATTCTTCACCTTAAATTATATTAATATTAAATTTTAATTGTTATTATTAGTTGATAAATTAGATTAATTAGATGGAAACAAACGCCAAGAGGGCAAACAGGCCGCCAATATTCCCGCTATTGTGGTGAGCCGACAAACGGACAAAATGTGTTAGAGAAACAGACCGAATTTCAATGGCATTTTCATTAAAAATTATATTAATTAAAACTAAAGCCGTATTAGGTGGAAAATCATGGCATTAGCTTAGTAACCAATCAACAATTAAAAAAATACTTATACAGTTTCATTTCAATTATTTTTTTTAGTGGAATATGTAAGTACAATAATTTGCGCTAATTATATTTATATATAGAATAGTAATGCCATCATTTCACGTTATTACGTCTTCCAATTGAATGACCGTAAATAAAAAAAATCATATTTTTTTATATTTCAAATATCAGAGATATGGATAATAAATGTCACAATATTTATTTTTAAATTGAATTTATAATTTGTAATTTTGAAAATAAATATTTATTTTTTTGGCATTCAAAATGA
>NW_010966275.1:0-1553 GCF_000463585.1 Tarenaya hassleriana
ATTGCGATGGATTTTGTGGTTGGATTACCGACGACCCCAGCGAAGAAGAATGCTATTTGGGTGGTCGTCGATCGATTGACGAAGTCCGCACATTTCATTCCGATTCGACAGGAGTATACAGTGGAGAAGCTGGCACATATTTATATTGATGAGATTGTCCGCTTGCATGGGGTTCCGAGTGAGATCGTTTCAGATCGTGATCCCCGGTTTACCGCGCGACTATGGGGTGCCCTGCAGAGCGCAATGGGAACTCAGCTGAGGATGAGTACTGCTTATCATCCTCAGACAGACGGGCAATTGGAGTGAACCATTCAGACGCTCGAGGACATGTTGAGAGCGTGTATTCTGGAATGGGGAGTTCCTTGGGATAGGTACCTGACGTTGTGCGAATTTGCGTACAACAACAGCTACCACGCCAGCATAGGTATGCCACCTTACGAGGCCTTATACGGACGGTCTTGTAAGACGCCTTTGTGTTGGACGGAGATCGGAGAGCGACGCATCTTTGGACCTGAGATTGTAGAAGAAACGACAGAGGTTATCCGCAAGATCAAGGTCAATCTGAAGGTCGCACAGGATCGCCAGAAGTCTTATGCGGACCGGAGAAGAAGAGACTTTACAGTTGAGGTGGGCGATCTTGTATTTCTCCGAGTACAGGCGATTAGAGGGTATACGCGATTTATCCGATGATCTAAAAATGGATCCAAATTACTAAGCATCGTCCGGTAGATGATCTGTAACTCAGAACGCAGCTAGAATTCTAGACATCGTGTAATAACCCGTAAATTTCACCATGGAACCGAATTTTAGAAAATTAAATATAAGTCATAAAAATGTCCCTAAAATATTAAGTTAGACCCTAACCAAGTTGACCCGAAGGATTGGACCGAAACGAGCGAGAAAAACGGACGAAAACGGGCAAGAACGTCCGGTCTGACAGGCAGACCGTCCGTTCCAGGCCAAGCGGAACGTCCGTTCCGCTTGTGCAGACCGTCCGTTCCGGTTGTCTTGGCCAGGTCACGCGCCGCCTCTTCCTTTCTGTTGAGTCATCGCCGCAATTTCGGCCTCTCTCCGGCGTGTGCCACCTCCTGCTTCTTCTGGGACGCGAGAACTGCCCTAGGTCTACCCATTTCACAGTTCCTCGCCTCTCACTTCGCCCCCTCACTCCTCCACAAACTCTCTCAAAAGTCTGAAACTTCAACCTTCGATTGGAGCCCCGATTTCAGTCGAAATCAACAAATAAACACAGCAATCAACCCTACAGAACATCCCCAACGAAACCCCAAGCTCGAATTTGAGCTAAGTGAGTGTTTCGGATTATGCTCGAAAATGATAATCAAATTGAAAATGGAGATTTGATTGCTTTGAGTGAAAATTGCATGAAATTGGTGTTAGATTTGGATTCCTAATGTTCTAGGGATCATTTTGATGTATAACTTGTTGAGTTTGGTGCAAAAATTGGAAACCCGAAGTTCCTGGTGCGCCTAGACCGAACGTTCCAGGCATGGACCGTCCGTTCTAGGGTTCGCAGGGTTTCGGGGGAAGAAGACGAG
>NW_010966275.1:4126-4596 GCF_000463585.1 Tarenaya hassleriana
GTCTCTCGGTGGATAATCCGATGATCTGAAAATCAATCCAAATTCCTAAGCATCGTCTGGTATATGATCTGAAACTCAGAAGTCAACTCGAATTCTAGCCATCACCAAATGGTCAAATTCAAGGCAAATAATCAGACATGCCTGATGAGTTGGTCGATTGTTGACTGATCATATTATTAACTTCATAACTTCCATAAAACATGTCAAAAAAATTCTTTCTTGATACCATTAGAAAGCTTTTTCTACTATGTATGCATAGATACCATAATCGCGTAGATCTAATATATGTCCAAAACGTTATGAGCATATTGAGACAATACATGGACCGAATCCCTACATATCGATAAAAATCAGCATATATCTCTTGATGGATAATCCGATGATCTGAAAATCGATCCAAATGACTAAGCATCGTCTGATAGATCATCTGTAACTCAGAAGTCAACTCGAATTCTAGCCATCGCCAAATG
>NW_010966275.1:5871-8534 GCF_000463585.1 Tarenaya hassleriana
ATAATCCGATGATCTGAAAATCGATCCAAATTACTAAGCATCGTCCGGTAGATGATCTGTAACTCAGAAAGCAGCTAGAATTCTAGACATCACCAAATGGTCAACAATTTGAGCCAAATAACCATCCATGCCTGATGAGTTGATCGATTGTTGATTGATCATATTATTAACTTCATAACTTCCACAAAACGTGTCCAAAAAGTTTCTTTCTTGATACCAATAGAAAGCTTTTTCTAATAGCTACGCATAGACACTATGATCGTGGAGATCTAATATATGAGAAAAAAGTTATGAGCATATTTAGACAACACATTGATGGAATCCCTACATATCGATAAAAATCGGAATATATCTCTCGGTGGATAATCCGATGATCTGAAAATCGACCCAAACTACTATGCATTATCCGATAGATGATTTGATAAGTTAGAAGTCAACTCGAATTGGTAGTCATCGCCATATGGTCAACAATTCAAGGCAAATAATCAGCCATGCCCGTTGAGTTGGTCGATTGTTGACTGATCATATTATTAACTTCATAACTTCCAAAAAACGTGTCAAAAAAATTGATTCTTGATACCATAAAAAATCCTTTTCTAATAGCTACGCATAGACACAATAATTGCGCAGATCTAATATATAAACAAAACATTATGAGCATATTTAGACAACATTGCCGGAATCCCAACATATCGATAAAAATCGGTATATATCTCTCGGTTAATAATCCGATGATCTGAAAATCGATCCAAACTACTATGCATAATCCGGTAGATGATCTATAACTCAGCAGTCAACTCGAATTCTAGCCATCGCCAAATGGTCAACAATTTGAGCCAAATAACCATCCATGCCCGATGAGTTGGTCAATTGTTGACTGATCATATTATTAACTTCATAACTTCCAAAAAATGTGTCCAAAAAATTGATTCTTGATACCATAAGCAAGCCTTTTCTAATAGCTACGCATAGACACAATAATTGTGCAGATCTAATATATGAACAAAACGTTATAAGCATATTTAGACAACATTGCCGGAATCCCTACATATCGATAAAAATTGGTATATATCTCTCGGTGAATAATCCGATGATCTGAAAATCGACCCAAACTACTATGCATCATCGGGTAGATGATCTGATAAGTTAGAAGTCAACTCGAATTGCAAGTCATCACCATATGGTCAACATTTCGAGGCAAATAATCAGCCATGCCCGATGAGTTGGTCGATTGTTGACTGATAATATTATTAACTTCATAACTTCCAGAAAACATGTCAAAATAAATCTTTATTTATATCATTAGAAAGCTTTTTCTAATATCTATGCATAGACATCATAATCGCGCATATATAATATATGAACAAAACGTTATGAGTATATTGAGACAACACATGGACTGAATCCTTACATATCGATAAAAATCGGTATATATCTCTCGTAGATAATCCGATGATCTGAAAATCGATCCAAATTACTAAACATCGTCCGGTAGATGATTTGTAACTCAGAACGCAGCTAGAATTCTAGACATCGCCAAATGGTCAACAATTTGAGCCAAATAACCATTTATGCCCGATGAGTTGGTCGATTGTTGACTGATCATATTATTAACTTCATAACTTCCAAAAAACGTGTCCAAAAAATTGATTCTTGATACCATAAGAAAGCCTTTCCTAATAGCTACGCATAGACACAATAATTGCGCAGATCTAATATATGAACAAAACGTTATGAGCATATTTAGACAACATTGCCGGAATCCCTACATATCGATAAAAATCGGTATATATCTCTCGGTGAATAATCCGATGATCTGAAAATCGACCCAAACTACTATGCATCATCCGGAAGATGATCTGTTAAGTTAGAAGTCAACTCGAATTGGTAGCCATCGCCATATGGTCAACAATTCAAGGCAAATAATCAGCCATGCCCGTTGAGTTGGTCGATTATTGACTGATAATATTATTAACTTCATAACTTCCAGAAAATATGTCAAAATAAATCTTTCTTTATATAATTAGAAAGGTTTTTCTAATATCTATGAATAGATACCATAATCGCGCAGATCTAATATATGATCAAAATGTTTTTAGCATATTGAGACAACAGATGGACCGAATCCCTACATATCGATAAAAATTGGTATATATCTCTCGGTAGATAATCCGATGATCTGAAAATCGATCCAAATTACTAAGCATTGTCCGGTAGATGATCTGTAACTCAGAAAGCAGCTAGAATTCTAGACATCACCAAATGGTCAACAATTTGAGCAAAATAACCATCTATGCCTGATGAGTTGATCGATTGTTGATTGATCATATTATTAACTTCATAACTTCCACAAAACGTGTCCAAAAAATTTCTTTCTTGATACCAATAGAAAGTTTTTTCTAATAGCTACGCATAGACACTATGATCGTGGAGATCTAATATATGAGAAAAAAGTTATGAGCATATTTAGACAACACATTGATGGAATCCCTACATATCGATAAAAATCGGAATATATCTCTCGGTGGATAATCCGATGATCTGAAAATCGACCCAAACTACTATGCATTATCCGATAGATGATTTGATAAGTTAGAAGTCAACTCGAATTGGTAGTCATCGCCATATGGTCAACAATTCAAGGCAAATAATCAGCCATGCCC
>NW_010966275.1:8730-11915 GCF_000463585.1 Tarenaya hassleriana
AAAAAGTTATGAGCATATTTAGACAACACATTGATGGAATCCCTACATATCGATAAAAATAGGTATATATCTCTCGGTGGATAATCCGATGATCTGAAAATCGATCGAAACTACTATGCATCATCCGGTAGATGATTTAGAAGTCAACTCAAATTGCTAGCCATCGCCATATGGTCAACAATTCGAGGCAAATAATTAAATATGTCGGATGAGTTGGTCGATTGTTGACTGATCATATTATTCACTTCATAACTTATATAAAACATGTCAAAGTAAATCTTTCTTTATATCATTAGAAAGCTTTTTCTAATAGCTACACATAGACACTATAATCGCGCAGATCTAATATATGAGCATAAAGTTATGAGCATATTGAGACAACACATGGACGGAATCCCTACATATCGATAAAAATCGGTATATATCTCTCGGTGGATAATCCGATGATCAGAAAATCGATCCTAATTACTAAGAATCGTCGGGTAGATGATCTATAACTCAGAAGTCAACTCGAATTCTATCCATCGCCAAATGGTCAACAATTTGAGCCAAATAACCATCCATGCCCGATGAGTTGGTCGATTGTTGACTGATCATATTATTAACTTCATAACTTCCAAAAAACGTGTCCAAAAAATTGATTCTTGATACCATAAGAAAGCCTTTTCTAATAGCTACGCATAGACACAATAATTGCGCAGATCTAATATATGAACAAAACGTTATGAGCATATTTAGACAACATTGCCGGAATCCCTACATATCGATAAAAATCGGTATATATCTCTCGGTGAATAATCCGATGATCTGAAAATCGACCCAAACTACTATGCATCATCCGGTAGATGATCTGATAAGTTAGAAGTCAACTCGAATTGCAAGTCATCACCATATGGTCAACATTTCGAGGCAAATAATCAGCCATGCCCGATGCGTTGGTCGATTGTTGACTGATAATATTATTGACTTCATAACTTCCAAAAAACATGTCAAAATAAATCTTTCTTTATATCATTAGAAAGCTTTTTCAGCCATGCCCGATGCGTTGGTCGATTGTTGACTGATAATATTATTAACTTCATAACTTCCAGAAAACATTTCAAAATAAATCTTTATTTATATCATTAGAAAGTTTTTTCTAATATCTATGCATAGACACCATAATCGCGCATATATAATATATGAACAAAACGTTATGAACATATTGAGACAACACATGGACTGAATCCTTACATATCGATAAAAATCGGTATATATCTCTCGTTAGATAATCCGATGATCTGAAAATCGATCCAAATTACTAAGCATCGTCCAGTAGATGATCTGTAACTCAGAACGCAGCTAGAATTCTAGACATCGCCAAATGGTCAACAATTTGAGCCAAATAACCATCCATGCTCGATGAGTTGATCGATTGTTGATTGATCATATTATTAACTTCATAACTTCCACAAAACATGTCCAAAAAATTCTTTCTTGATACCAATAGAAAGCTTTTTCTAATAGGTACGCATAGACACCATAATCGCGCAGATCTAATATATGAGCAAAAAGTTATGAACATATTTAGACAACATTGACGGAATCCCTACATATCGATAAAAATAGGTATATATCTCTCGGTGGATAATCCGATGACCTGAAAATCGACCGAAACTACTATGCATCATCCGGTAGATGATTTAGAAGTCAACTCAAATTGCTAGCCATCGCCATATGGTCAACAATTCGAGGCAAATAATTAAATATGTCGGATGAGTTGGTCGATTATTGACTGATCATATTATTCACTTCATAACTTATATAAAACATGTCAAAATAAATCTTTCTTTATATCATTAGAAAGCTTTTTCTAATAGCTACACATAGACACTATAATCGCGCAGATCTAATATATGAGCATAAAGTTATGAGCATATTAAGACAACACATGGACCGAATCCCTACATATCGATAAAAATCGGTATATATCTCTCGATGGATAATCCGATGATCTGAAAATCGATCCAAATTACTAAGGATCGTCCGGTAGATGATCTATAACTTAGAAGTCAACTCGAATTCTATCCATCGTCAAATGGTCAACAATTTGAGCCAAATAACTATCCATACCCGATGAGTTGGTCGATTGTTGACTGATCATATTATTAACTTCATAACTTCCACAAAACGTGTCCAAAAAATTATTTCTTGATACCATTAGAAAGCCTTTTCTAATAGGTACGCATAGACACCATAATCGCACAGATCTAATATATGAGCAAAAAGTTATGAGCATATTTAGACAACATTGACGGAATCCCTACATATCGATAAAATAGGTATATATCTCTCAATAGATAATCCGATGACCTGAAAATCGACCGAAACTACTATGCATCATCTGGTAGATGATCTGATAAGTTAGAAGTCAACTCAAATTGCTAGCCATCGCCATATGGTCAACAATTCGAGGCAAATAATTAAATATGTCGGATGAGTTAGTCGATTGTTGACTGATAATATTATTAACTTTATAACTTCCAAAAAACATGTCAAAATAAGTATTTCTTTATATCATTAGAAAGCTTTTTCTAATATCTAAAAATAGGCACCATAATCGCGCAGATCTAATATATGAACAAAACGTTATGAGCATATTGAGACAACACATGGACTGAATCCTTACATATCGATAAAAATCGGTAT
This sequence comes from Tarenaya hassleriana, assembly GCF_000463585.1. Taxonomy (NCBI): domain Eukaryota; kingdom Viridiplantae; phylum Streptophyta; class Magnoliopsida; order Brassicales; family Cleomaceae; genus Tarenaya; species Tarenaya hassleriana. The sequence continues at coordinate 11,419 of NW_010966275.1, forward strand.
ATATCTCTCGGTAGATAATCCGATGATCTGAAAATCGATCCAAATTACTAAGCATCGTCCAGTAGATGATCTGTAACTCAGAACGCAGCTAGAATTCTAGACATCGCCAAATGGTCAACAATTTGAGCCAAATAACCATCCATGCTCGATGAGTTGATCGATAGTTGATTGATCATATTATTAACTTCATAACTTACACAAAACGTGTCCAAAAAATTCTTTCTTGATACCAATAGAAAGCTTTTTCTAATAGGTACGCATAGACACCATAATCGCGCAGATCTAATATATGAGCAAAAAGTTATGAGCATATTTAGACAACATTGACGGAATCCCTACATATCGATAAAAATAGGTATATATCTCTCAATAGATAATCCGATGAATTGAAAATCGACCGAAACTACTATGCATCATCCGGTAGATGATCTGATAAGTTAGAAGTCAACTCAAATTGCTAGCCATCGCCATATGGTCAACAATTCGAGGCAAATAAT
>NW_010966275.1:12007-13211 GCF_000463585.1 Tarenaya hassleriana
ACCATTAGAAAGTCTTTTCTAATAGCTACGCATAGACACCATAATCGCGCATATCTAATATATGAGCAAAACGTTATGAGCATATTTAGACAACATTGACGGAATCCCTACATATCGTTAAAAATCGGTATATATCTCTCGGTGGATAATCCGATGATCTGAAAATCGATCCAAATTACTAAGCATCGTCCGGTAGATCATCTGTAACTTTGAAGTCAACTCGAATTCTAGCCATCGCCAAATGGTCAACAATTTGAGCCAAATAACCATCCATACCCGATGAGTTGGTCGATTGTTGACTGATCATATTATTAACTTCATAACTTCCACAAAACGTGTCCAAAAAATTCTTTCTTGATACCATTAGAAAGCCTTTTCTAATAGTTACGCATAGACACCATAATCGCGCAGATCTAATATATGAGCAAAACATTATGAGCATATTTAGAAAACATTGACAGAATCCCTATATATCGATAAAAATAGGTATATATCTCTCGGTGGATAATCCGATGACCTGAAAATCGACCTAAACTACTATGCATCATCCGGTAGATGATCTGATAAGTTAGAAGTCAACTCGAATTGCTAGCCATGCCATATGGTCAACAATTCGAGGCAAATAATCAGCCATGCCCGATGAGTTGGTCGATTGTTGACTGATAATATTATTAACTTCATAACTTCCAGAAAACATGTCAAAATAAATCTTTCTTTATATCATTAGAAAGCTTTATCTAATATCTATGCATAGACACCATAATCACGCAGGTCTAATATATGAACAAAACGTTATTAGTATATTGAGACAACACATGGACCGAATCCCTACATATCGATAAAAAATGGTATATATCTCTCGGTGGATAATCTGATGATATGGAAATCGATCCAAATTACTAACCATTGTTCGGTAGATGATCTGTAACTCAGAAGTCAACTCGAATTCTAGCCATCACCAAATGGTCAACAATTCGAGGAAAATAATCAGACATGTCCGATGAGTTGGTCGATTGTTGACTGATCATATTATTCACTTCATAACTTCCATAAAACATGTCAAAATAAATCTTTCTTTATATCATTAGCAAACTTTTTTTAATAGCTTACGCATAGACACTATAATAGTGCAGATCTAATATATGAGCAAAAAGTTATGAGCATATTTAGACAACACATTGATGGAATCCCTACATATCGATAA
>NW_010966275.1:13509-15123 GCF_000463585.1 Tarenaya hassleriana
TCAAAATAAATCTTTCTTTATATCATTAGAAAGCTTTATCTAATATCTATGCATAGACACCATAATCACGCAGGTCTAATATATGAACAAAACGTTATGAACATATTGACACAACACATGGACCGAATCCCTACATATCGATAAAAATCGGTATATATCTCTCGGTGGATAATACGATGAATTGAAAATCGATCTAAATTACTAAGCATCGTCTGATAGATGATATGAAACTCAGAAGTCAACACGAATTCTAGCCATCGCCAAATGGTCAAATTCGAGGCAAATAATCCGACATGCCCGATGAATTGGTCGATTGTTGACTGATCATATTATTAACTTCATAACTTCCATAAAACATGTCAAAACAAATCTTTCTTTATATCATTAGAAAGCAAAAGCTTTTTCTACTATCTATGCATAGATACCATAATCGCGCAGATCTAATATATGAGCAAAACGTTATGAGCGTATTGAGACAACACATGGACCGAATCCCTACATATCGCTAAAAATCGGTATATATCTCTCGTTGGATAATCGGATGATCTGAAAATCGTTCCAAATTACTAAGCATCGTCCGATAGATCATCTGTAACTCAGAAGTCAACTCGAATTCTAGCCATCGCCATATGGTCAACAATTCGAGGCAAATAATCAGCCATGCCCGATGAGTTGGTCGATTGTTGACTGATAATATTATTAACTTCATAACTTACAGAAAACATGTCAAAATAAATCTTTCTTTATATCATTAGAAAGCTTTTTCTAATATCTATGAATAGACACCATAATCGCGCAGATCTAATATATGAGCAAAACGTTTTTAGCATATTGAGACAACACATGGACCGAATCCCCATATATCGATAAAAAATGGTATATATCTCTCGGTGGATAATCCGATGATATGAAAATCGATCCAAATTACTAAGCATCGTTCGGTAGATGATCTGTAACTCAGAAGTCAACTCGAATTCTAGCCATCACCAAATGGTCAACAATTCGAGGAAAATAATCAGACATGTCCGATGAGTTGGTCGATTGTTGACTGATAATATTATTAACTTCATAACTTCCAGAAAACATGTCAAAATAAATCTTTCTTTATATCATTAGAAAGCTTTATCTAATATCTTTGCATAGACATCATAAATCGTGCAGATCTAATATATAAACAAAACGTTATGAGCATATTGAGAGAACACATGGACCGAATCCCTACACATCGATAAAAATTGGTATATGTCTCTCGTTGGATAAACCGATTGATACACGCACGGGTTATGATGAACAAAGGCTCGACAATGACTGGAAACTCGATAGGCTGGGAAGCGTCTCACCGAGTAATTCCAAAGAATAGTGTGGACGAAGTGATCTAGGCAATTGCACTCAGATTACACTTCAAGGGAATGGATTGGATGGGATAGATGACACCACAAAGAGGGATGGATGATCTCTTTGATATCGTCACTAGGGCCTTGGCTAGAAATCAAGAATCTCACTCAATACTAGCTCAAGAACTCAGATTGCTTGCAGAATTTCAAGACAATTCGAGAGAGAATAAGAAACAAGTACTCAAAGTTTTTATTATCATCAAATCTGCTGGAAAAAGTT
>NW_010966275.1:15191-18303 GCF_000463585.1 Tarenaya hassleriana
AAGAAATCAATCTCCAATTCAGCTATGGTAAGTCTTCAATTCTGCAGAAATCTAGCCAAAGCTCCCATGAATGATGCTCCAGGATTCTCTAACGGTTATGAGGGATTGGGATCAGACTTCTTGACTTCAAGAGCTTGTTGTGGCAACAAAATTCAGGTAGGGTCGTGGCTGGTCAGGTGTTCCACAACGAATGATGATGAATCAGGTGTTGGACAACAAGAGCTCAAAAACGAGCAGGCTCTTGTTGCTTAATCCGCAAGCTTCTTCGGTTCTTGGATTGTCTTCAAGGGTCTTGGCCACGAACTTGTTGATTCTTGAACGCAGGCTCCTTGCTCGTTCCCTTGTGAGTGGTGGATCGGGAATGATCGGAAAGACTGGTTCATTGGTTGTCTCTCCTTGCTTGTCCTCCTCCTTGGCTCCTTTGTGCTCCTCAGCTCCTTTGTGCGTTCCATGGTTTCCTTGCTCCGCTTGATCCTCGTTTAGCTCATCTAAGTGGATGACCTCATCATCTCCTTCCCCTTGGGAAGGTTTTGACCTCAAAACAGAATCTCCTGCATCAAAAGGAAGCAAGTCAGCTATATTGAAAGTAGAAGATACGTTATACTCACCGGGAAGCTCCAAACGGTAGGCATTGTCGTTGATCTTCTCAATCACACGGAATGGGCCATCTCCTCTTGGTGCTAGCTTGGATGTTCTCTTGTTTGGAAAGCACTCCGGCCTTAGATGTAGCCACACCCAATCTCCCTCATTGAAAGTGATCTTCTTTCGCCCCTTGTTTGCTTGTCGTGCATATTGCTCCGTTCTCCTTGCTATATTCTCCCGGACTTTTGCATGCAACTTCATCACACTCTCGGCCTTTTGCTGCCCATCAAGGCTGACCATTTCCTTGCTTGAGATGGGCGAGAGATCCAGCGGAGTGATGGGGTTGAATCCGTAGACAACCTCAAAGGGTGAATGCTTTGTTGCCGAATGGATAGCTCGGTTGTATGCAAACTCGACATGGGGAAGGGAGTCCAGCCAATTCTTCAAGTTTCTCCCTATAGCTGCTCGTAACAACGTCCCCAAAGTGCGGTTGACAACCTCCGTTTGCCCATCGGTTTGAGGATGACAGGTTGTAGAGAACAAAAGCTTGGTTCCGAGTTTTCTCCACAATGTCTTCCAAAAGTAACTCATGAACTTCGTGTCTCGGTCAGAAACGATGGTCTTAGGCAGCCCATGAATCCTCACGATCTCCTTAAAGAACATATTAGCTATGTAAGAGGCATCTTTTGTCTTTGCACAAGGAATGAAATGTGCCATCTTTGAAAACCTGTCAACAACAACAAAGATGGAATCTTTGTTCCGGATTTTTGGAAGTCCAAGAACAAAGTCCATAGAAATGTCAGTCCAAGGACAAGTAGGAATAGGTAAGGGAAGATACAAACCGTGCGGGTGTGTCTTAGACTTGGCTTGATGGCATTGAACACATCGAGCACAATGTCGTTCGACATCCCGTTTGAGACGTGGCCAAAAGAAATGCTCCTTTACTACAGCGAGTGTCTTGTCCACGCCAAAGTGTCCCATGAGTGCTCCTCCATGCGCTTCTTGAAGAATGAGATCCCTCATTGAGCATTGTGGAATGCACAATCTGCGCTCTCGGAACAAGTAATCGCCTTCCTTGTAGAATGATCCGTATGCTCCTTTGTTGCACTCCTCATAGATATCCCCGAGCTCCGGATCGTCGCGGTACAGGCCTTTGATATGCTCAAAGCCGAGCATTCTTGCCTCCATGGTGGTGATAAGAGTGTGCCTCCTTGAGAGTGCATCTGCCACCACATTGTCCTTGCCTTTCTTGTACTTGATCACATATGGGAATGCCTCAATGAACTCCATCCACCTCGCATGCCTCTTCTTGAGTGAAGTTTGCCCTTTGAGATGCTTGAGAGTCTCGTGATCAGTATGTATGATGAACTGTTTCGCCAAGAGGTAGTGTTGCCACGTTTGTAATGCTCGCACCAAAGAATATAGCTCCTTGTCATATGTGGGATAGTTGAGTGTTGCTCCATTTAGCTTTTCGCTAAAGTATGCCACGGGTCGTTTCTCCTGCATCAAAACAGCTCCAATACCCACACCGGATGCATCACATTCAATTTCAAATACCTTGTCAAAGTCGGGAAGGACTAAGACGGGTGCTCTCGTGAGTTGCTCCTTTAATGTGTTGAATGCCTTCTCTTGTGCTTCTCCCCACTCGAATGGCTTATCTTTTTTTATAATGGACGTGAGAGGGGCTGCAAGGCTGCTAAAGTCACGAACAAACCGACGGTAGAAGCTCGCCAAGCCATGGAAGCTTCGCACATGTCCGACGGTTGTAGGGGTTGGCCAATCTCGGATTGCTTTGATCTTTTCTTCATCCACACGTAACCCCTGCGAACTCACAACAAAACCTAAAAAGACAACCTCATTAGTGCAGAATGTGCACTTCTTGAGATTAGCATAAAGTTTCTATCTTCGGAGAGTCTCCATGACTAGCTCAAGATGTGTCACATGATCAACAAGACATTTGCTATAAATCAGAATATCATCGAAATAAACCACAACGAATTTACCAATGAAGGCTCGTAGGACATGATTCATGAGCCTCATGAATGTACTTGGTGCGTTGGTTAAGCCGAAGGGCATGACTAACCACTCGTACAGCCCATGCTTCGTTTTGAATGAGGTTTTCCACTCGTCACCTTCGCGCATTCTGACTTGGTGATAGCCGCTTTTTAAATCTACCTTTGAGAAGATAGTGGCTCCACTAAGCTCATCATTCGTCCCCTTCGCGCATTCTGACTTGGTGATAGCCGCTTTTTAAATCTACCTTTGAGAAGATAGTGGCTCCACTAAGCTCATCCAACATGTCGTCCAAACGCGGGATAGGATGTCGGTATTTGACTGTGATGTTGTTGATAGCCCGACAATCCACGCACATCCTCCATGTTCCATCTTTCTTCGGGACGAAGTCCTGTACTCAAAACATCTTTAAAGACCATGAGTAGTACAGATCGTTCATCAACCAAAGCTTTACTTACCATGCTCGGTTTGACATAGAAATTCGGTTTCTTGCTATCCTCAACTTCCTTAGACAACC
>NW_010966275.1:19028-23278 GCF_000463585.1 Tarenaya hassleriana
GACTTATTCTCTCCGTGTGCGTACGATTGGTGCGAAGATGTCGTTCTTGCTTGGCTCAAACGGGATTGTTTCTTGGTGATTTGCTGTTCGATTTGGATTGATACATGGATAAGTTCCTGCAAATCATGGTAAGCTAAACGTTCTACCTTTCTTGCGATGCGATCTTGTAGTCCATCTAGGAATTGAGCCATAACAGTCTCATCATCCTCTTCTATCTCTAATCGATTCTGAAGATGCTCAAACTCCTCAAAGTAGTCTTCAACCGATCTGGTCCCCTGCGCCAACTTACGATATCGTCTATGTAAATCCCGATGGAAATGTGGTGGAACATACCTCTTTCTCATGAGATGTTTCATTTCCCTCCAGGAGATTATTGGATCATAGTGAGAACGTCTCCTTTCGGCTATTTCTCGGTCCCACCATGTGAGTGCATTGTCCGTGAGTTGAGCCGCCGCGTATTGAACCTTCCTCTGTTCGGTATATGTATAGCAATCGAAAATATTTTCCATCCGCCTCTCCCAATCGAGATAAGCTTCAGGGTTAACTTTACCAGCAAAAGTAGGAGGTTTGAGTTTCAAATCTGTACCTTGGTGTCTTTGAACTCGTGGTAGCCTCCTAGGTACATCCTCCTCATCACTCTCATCAACATACCTTTGGTTTTGAACATTCCTCCTCCGTCGGTTCTGAGTAGAATGATCAGAATCCCCATCCTCGATATTTAGAGTACTTCGAAACATGTTTAGAGTTTCTCTAAACATGTTTAGAGTTCGACTAAACATGTTTAGAATGCATCCGAACATGTTTAGAGTGCATTTAAACATTTTTAGAGCGCGCTGAAACATATTTAGAGTGCGTCGAAACATGTTAGAGTTTGTGTAAACATGTTTTGAGTGCACAAAAACACGTTTAGAGTGCGTCCAAAAACATTTAGAGTGCATCCAATCATGTTTAGAGTGCGTCAAAACATACTTAGAGTGCATCCAAACATGTTTAGAGAGCATCGAAATATTTTTAGAGGGCGTCTCGATAGGCTGGGAAGCGTCTCACCGAGTAATTCCAAAGAATAGTGTGGACGAAGTGATCTAGGCAATTGCACTCAGATTACACTTCAAGGGAATGGATTGGATGGGATAGATGACACCACAAAGAGGGATGGATGATCTCTTTGATTTCGTCACTAGGGCCTTGGCTAGAAATCAAGAATCTGACTCAATACTAGCTCAAGAACTCAGATTGCTTGCAGAATTTCAAGACAATTCGAGAGAGAATAAGAAACAAGTACTCAAAGTTTTTATTATCATCAAATCTGCTGGAAAAAGTTGAAATACAATAGCTTAAATAGAAAAGGATAGGGAAAATACAAAAGGAAACGAATTAACACCTAAGCAACAATCTATGGCAACATTTCCACCTAAGCAATGGCTGCAAGAGAGAAATGGAAAGCTTGAAATCTCCATGGAATCTGTCAGCAACGGCTAATGCAAGAAATGGCAAGGTATTATGTCTGATTTCCTTCATATCCGAACTTGCCTTTCTTGAGTGATGAGTTGTCTTCGAAATTTCCTTATTTGTATCCAACACCTCCTTGATCTGATGGCGAGATTTCCTTGCTTGATTCTGCAGAAATGTTGTCCTAAATTGCCCTTGATGAGTGTTCCGAATTTGGTAAGTTGAGTTGCATTGATGTCAACTCTATTCCTTATGTAGATGCATTGTCTTCAAGTGATCTTATGCAGCAGGATTCAAGTGTTGGCTCAGGTCTTCTGCAACATAAGCACATGCTCCTAGGTGGATCAGGTGGTAGACAACAAGAGCTCAAAAACGAGCAAGCTCTTGTTGCTTCTTCCGCAAGTTTCGGATGCCTCTAATGTCTTGGCCACGAACTTGTTGATTATTGAGCTCCTTCGTGCGTTCCATGGTTTCCTTGCTCCGCTTGCTCCTCGTTTAGCTCATCTAAGTCGATGACCTCATCACCGATTATCTGAAAATCGATCCAAATTACTAAGCATCGTCTGTAGATGATCTGTAACTCAGAAAGTAGCTCGAATTCTAGTCACGCTAAATGGTCAACAATTTGTGCCAAATAACCATTCGTGCCTAATGAGTTGGTCGATTGTTGATTGATCATATTATTAACTTTATAACTTACAGAAAACGTGTTTAAAAATTGATTCTTGATACCATTAGAAAGCTTTTTCTTATAGCTACGTATAGACACCATAATCGCGCAAATCTAATATATGAGCAAAAAGTTATGAGTATATTTAGACAACATTGACGGAATCCCTACATATCGATAAAAATAGGTATATATCTCTCGGTGGATAATCCGATGATCTGAAAAATCGACCCAAACTACTATGCATCATCCGATAGATGATCTGATAAGTTAGAAGTCAACTCGAATTGCTAGCCATCGCCATATGGTCAACAATTCGAGGCAAATAATCAGCTATGCCGGATGAGTTGGTCGATTGTTGACTGATAATATTATTAACTTCATAACTTCCAAAAAACATGTCAAAATAAATCTTTCTTTATACCATTAGAAAGCTTTTTCTAATATCTAAAAATAGACACCATAATCGCGCAGATCTAATATATGAGCTAAACGTTATGGGCATATTGAGACAACACTTGGACCGAATCCCTACATATCGCTAAAAATCGGTATATATCTCTCGGTGGATAATCCGATGATCTGAAAATTGATCCAAATTACTAAGCATCGTCCGATAGATCATCTGTAACTTTGAAGTCAACTCGAATTCTAGCCATCGCCAAATGGTCAACAATTTGAGCTAAATAACCATCCATACCCGATGAGTTGGTCGATTGTTGACTGATCATATTATTAACTTCATAACTTCCACAAAACGTGTCCAAAAAATTCTTTCTTGATACCATTAGAAAGTCTTTTCTAATAGCTACGCATAGACACCATAATCGCGCATATCTAATATATGAGCAAAACGTTATGAGCATATTTAGACAACATTGACGGAATCCCTACATATTGATAAAAAATCGGTATATATCTCTCGGTGGATAATCCGATTATCTGAAAATTGTCCCAAACTATACTATGCATCATCCGGTAGATGATCTGATAAGTTAGAAGTCAACTCGAATTACTAGCCATCGCCATATGGTCAACAATTCGAGGCAAATATTCAGCCATGCCGGATGAGTGTGTCGATTGTTGACTGATAATATTATTAACTTCATAACTTCCAGAAAACTTGTCAAAATAAATCTTTCTTTATATCATTAAAAAGTTTTTTCTAATAACTATGAATAGATACCATAAACGCAGATCTAATATATGAGCAAAATGTTATGAGCATATTGAGACAACACATGGACCGAATCCCTACATATCGCTAAAAATCGGTATATATCTCTCGGTGGATAATACGATGATCTGAAAATTGATCCAAATTACTAAGCATCGTCGGATAGATGATCTGAAACTCAGAGGTCAACTCGAATTCTAGCTATCGTCAAATGGTCAAATTCGAGGCAAATAATCCGACATGCCCGATGAGTTGGTCGATTGTTGACTGATCATATTATTAACTTCATAACTTCCATAAAACATGACAAAACAAATCTTTCTTTATATCATTAAAAAGCAAAAGCTTTTTCTACTATCTTTTCATAGATACCATAATCGCGCAGATCTAATATATAAGCAAAACGTTATGAGCATATTGAAACAACACGTGGACCGAATCCCTACATATCGCTAAAAATCGGTATATATCTCTCGGTGGATAATCCGATGATCTGAAAATCGATCCAAATTACTAAGCATCGTCCGATAGATCATCTGTAACTCAGAAGTAAACTCGAATTCTAGCCATCGCCAAATGGTCAACAATTTGAGCCAAATAACCATCCATGCCCGATGAGTTGGTAGATTGTTGACTGATCATATTATTAACTTCATAACTTCCACAAAACGTGTCCAAAAAATTCTTCCTTGATACCATTAGAAAGCCTTTTCTAATAGCTACGCATAGACACCATAATCGCGCAGATCTAATATATAAGCAAAACGTTATGAGCATATTGAAACAACACGTGGACCGAATCCCTACATATCGCTAAAAATCGGTATATATCTCTCGGTGGATAATCCGATGATCTGAAAATTGACCCAAATTATACTATGCATCATCCGATAAATGATCTGATAAGTTAGAAGTCATCTCGAATTGCTAGCCATTGCCATATGGTCAACAATT
>NW_010966275.1:24640-26132 GCF_000463585.1 Tarenaya hassleriana
AATCGGTATATATCTCTCGGTGGATAATCCGATGATCTGAAAATCGACCCAAACTACTATGCATCATCCGGTAGATGATCTGATAAGTTAGAAGTCAACTCGAATTGCTAGCCATCACCATATGGTCAACAATTCGAGGCAAATAATCAACCATGCCGATGAGTTGGTCGATTGTTGACTGATAATATTACTAACTTCATAACTTCCAGAAAACATGTCAAAATAAATCTTTCTTTATATCATTAGAAAGCTTTTTCTAATATCTATGAATAGACACCATAATCGCGCAGATCTAATATATGAGCAAAACGTAATTAGCATATTGAGACAACACATGGACCGAATCCCTACATATCGCTAAAAATCGGTATATATCTCTCGGTGGATAATCCGATGATCTGAAAATCGATCCAAATTACTAAGCATCGTCCGGTAGAGGATCTGTAATTCAGAAGTCAACTCGAATTCTAGCCATCACCAAATGGTCAACAATTTGAGCCAAATAACCATCCATGCTCGATGAGCTCGTCGATCGTTGCCTAATAAAATTATTAACTTCATAACTTCCATAAAACATATCCAAAAAAATCTTTCTTTATATCATTAGAAAGTTTTTTCTAATAGCTATGCATAGACACTATAATCGCGCAGATCTAATATATGAGCAAAAAGTTATGAGCATATTTAGACAACACTTTGATGGAATCCCTACATATCGATAAAAATCGGTATATATCTCTCGGTGGATAATCCGATGATCTGAAATTCGACCCAAACTACTATGCATCATCCGATAGATGATCTGATAAGTTAGAAGTCAACTCGAATTGCTAGCCATCGCCATATGGTCAACAATTCGAGGCAAATAATCAGCCATGCCGGATGAGTTGGTCGATTGTTGACTGGTAATATTATTAACTTCATAACTTCCAAAAAACATGTCAAAATAAATCTTATTTATCTCATTAGAAAGCTTTTTCTAATATCTATGAATAGATACCATAATCGCGCAGATCTAATATATGAGCAAAACGTTATGAACATATTGAGACAACACATGGACCGAATCCCTACATATCGCTAAAAATCGGTATATATCTCTCGGTGAATAATCCGATGATCTGAAAATCGATCCAAACTACTATGCATCATCCGGTAGAGTATCTAATAAGTTAGAAGTCAACTCGAATTGCTAGCCATCGTCATATGGTCAACAATTCGAGGCAAATAATCAGCCATGCCGGATGAGTTGGTCGATTGTTGACTGATAATATTATTAACTTCATAACTTCCAAAAAACATGTCAAAATAAATCTTTCTTTATATCGTTAAAAAGTTTTTTCTAATATCTATGAATAGATACCATAATCGCGCAGATCTAATATATGAGCAAAACGTTATGAGCATATTGAGACAACACATGGACCGAATCCCTACATATCGCTAAAAATCGGTATATATCTCTCGGTGGATAATCCGATGATCTGAAAAT
>NW_010966275.1:26162-28346 GCF_000463585.1 Tarenaya hassleriana
TGAAACTCAGAAGTCAACTCGAATTCTAGCCATCGCCAAATGGTCAAATTCGAGGCAAATAATCCGACATGCCCGATGAGTTGGTCGATTGTTGACTGATCATATTATTAACTTCATAACTTTCATAAAACATGTCAAAACAAATCTTTCTTTATATCATTAGAAAGCAAAAGCTTTTTCTACTATCTTTGCATAGATATCATAATCACGCAGATCTAATATATGAGCAAAACGTTATGAGCATATTGAAACAACACGTGGACCGAATCCCTATATATCGCTAAAAATCGGTATATATCTTTCGGTGGATAATCCGATGATCTGAAAATCAATCCAAATTACTAAGCATCGTCCGATAGATCATCTGTAACTCAGAAGTAAACTCGAATTCTAGCCATTGCCAAATGGTCAACAATTTGAGCCAAATAACCATCCATGCCCGATGAGTTGGTAGATTGTTGACTGATCATATTATTAACTTCATAACTTCCACAAAACGTGTCCAAAAAATTCTTCCTTATACCATTAGAAAGCCTTTTCTAATAGCTACGCATAGACACCATAATCACGCAGATCTAATATATGAGCAAAATGTTATGAGCATATTTAGACAACATTGACGGAATCCCTACATATTGATAAAAATCGGTATATATCGCTCGGTGGATAATCCAATGATCTGAAAATTGACCCAAACTATACTATGCATCATCCGGTAGATGATCTGATAAGTTAGAAGTCAACTCGAATTACTAGCCATCGCCATATGGTCAACAATTCGAGGCAAATATTCAGCCATGCCGGATGAGTGTGTCGATTGTTGACTGATAATATTATTAACTTCATAACTTCCAGAAAACATGTCAAAATAAATCTTTCATCATATCATTAAAATGTTTTTTCTAATATCTATGAATAGATACCATAATCGTACAGATCTAATATATGAGCAAAACGTTATGAGCATATTGAGACAACACATGGACCGAATCCCTACATATCGCTAAAAATCGGTATATATCTCTCGGTGGATAATACGATGATCTGAAAATCGATCCAAATTACTAAACATCGTCCGATGGATGATCTGAAACTCAGAAGTCAACTCGAATTCTAGCCATCGTCAAATGGTCAAATTCGAGGCTGATACGTGTGTACCGAGTCTAAAATATATAACCCGATTCACAACTCACCGCAAGGATACGGATCGTCGTAACACGGGGTCGAACACAAGGACCGGTTGCTAAATCCAAATCTAGATCGAAAATAGATCAAAGCAAGCAAGCAAGTAATGATGGAAGTGTATGGAATCTATAGAAAACGAAATAAGAAAGCAATATAAACGAGTAACCTATCAAACAAGGATGACTACGGGCGTCGGGATCGTATTCGCGTGTATGGGTATTTACTAAGCATGCATGAATAACGATTATGACTTGTATTCGGGAATCATCAAGCAACAAAGATAGAGAATTCACCTCTCGGTCTACTAACTCCCTACCTACAGAGTAACTCGTCAATCTCTCGATCTATTCAAGTTAACCCTAGGTGCATAAAGAACGCTATCATCAACCCTAGATCGATTAAACCATATCTCTATGTGAATAATACGATCTATCCTATTGATTTTGATCCGAAACAAACCCATATCTCTATGTAGTTCAGAATCCAAGATAATTGATCAAGGGGTTAGCAAACATCAATCCAATAAAAACGCAAATCAATAGAACCGAAATAAATCAAAACCGAAATCCAAGTTAGGGTTCAAACATACCCAAAACACATACGAATCCCTAACCCATAGCCGTGGATCTACTCACGGTTCATAGAAAACAATAGAAAGAACAGAGAAAAAGAGATAAAAGAAAGGATAGAAAAGCTCATGCAGATGTGTAGTCTCCACGATCAAATCTTCCTTCTTCTTCCCGAAATCCCGTGAACTTCTATTCTTCTCTCACCAAAAGCTCTCCAAAAATCTGTATCTAGGTGTTCACTGAGGTTCTCCCCTCTACTAGGACGTGGCTAGGGCTTTTTTATAACCCTAGGGCGGCTCCCAAGAGTCCTATTCCCATTCAAATGCTGAAAATCGCGAAACAGGGTTTTAGACTGGATCCGGACCGATTCCAGGTGGATCCAGACCGGATCCAGATTCCTGGGCTCGAGCTCAGCTGTCTTGATTCGGAC
>NW_010966275.1:33908-39733 GCF_000463585.1 Tarenaya hassleriana
TATAACCTGATTCACAACTCACCGCAAGGATACGGATCGGCGTAACATGGGGTCGAACACGAGGACCGGTTGCTAAATCCAAATCTAGATCGAAAATAGATCAAAGCAAGCAAGCAAGTGATGGTGGAAATATGTAGAATCAATGGTAAGCAATATAAGAAAGCAAATAAAAACGAGTGACCTATCAAACAAGGATGACTACGGGTGTCGGGATCGTATTCGCGTGTATGGGTATTTACTAAGCATGCATGAATAACGATTATGACTTGTATTCGGGAATCATCAAGCAACAAAGATGGAGAATTCACCTCTCGGTCTACTAACTCACTATCTACAGAGTAACTCGTCAATCTCTCGATCTATTCAAGTTAACCCTAGATGCATGAAGAACGCTATCATCAACCCTAGATCGATTAAGCCATATCTCTATGTGAATAATACTATCTATCCTATTGATTTTGATCCGAAACAAACCCATATCTCTATGTGGTTCAGAATCCAAGATAATTGATCAAGGGGTTAGCAAACATCAATCCAATAAAAGTGCAAATCAATAGAACCGAATCAAATCAAAACCGAAATCCAAGTTAGGGTTCAAACATACCCAAAACACATACGAATCCCTAACCCATAGTCGTGGATCTACTCACGGTTCATAGAAAACAACAAAAAGCTCATAAAGAAAGAGGTAAAAGAGAGGAAAGAAAGTCTCATGCAGATGTGTAGTCTCCACGATCGAATCTTCCTTCTTCTTCTCGAAATCCCGCGAACTTATATTCTTCTCTCCCCAAAAGCTCTCCAAAAATCTGTATCTAGGTGTTCTCCGAGGTTCTCCCCTGTTCTAGGACGTGGCTAGGGCTTTTTATAACCCTAGGGGCTCCAAATAGCTCTTTTTCGAGTCCAATCATCTTCGAAACCTGTAACTCTGCAAAACTAAAGCACAACCGGGTTTTCTGTCCTAACACGCCTAGAATGCCTATGAATGCATGTGATTATCCTATAAAACCTAGACAAACTCTCATCAAAATATAGAGAAGAATAGGAGTTATCAATACGTTTTGCTCATATATTAGATCTGCGCGATTATGGTGTCTATTCATAGATATTAGAAAAAGCTTTCTAGAGATATAAAGAAAGATTTATTTTGACATATTTTTTGGAAGTTATGAAGTTAATAATATTATCAGTCAACAATCGACCAACTCATCGGGCATGTCGGATTATTTGCCTCTGATAACTCCTATTCTTCTCTATATTTTGATGAGAGTTTGTCTAGGTTTTATAGGATAATCACATGCATTCATAGGCATTCGGCAAATAATCCGACATGCCCGATGAGTTGGTCGATTGTTGACTGATAATATTATTAACTTCATAACTTCCAAAAAATATGTCAAAATAAATCTTTCTTTATATCTCTAGAAAGCTTTTTCTAATATCTATGAATAGACACCATAATCGCGCAGATCTAATATATGAGCAAAACGTATTGATAACTCCTATTCTTCTCTATATTTTGATGAGAGTTTGTCTAGGTTTTATAGGATAATCACATGCATTCATAGGCATTCTAGGCGTGTTAGGATACAAAACCCGGTTGTGCTCTAGTTTTGCAGAGTTACAGGTTTCGGAGATGATTGGACTCGAAAAGGAACTAATTGGAGCGTTAAGTACTCATGTTGCGATATCAATAACTTTCTCTACAGAGGCCCAAATCGTGCGAGACTTGTACCATTGGAAAGAGCACTTCAAGACTTCACGTAGACAATGAAATCGCGTAAATCCGACACCGGAGTAGAAAGTTATGAGCGAATTTGTGAAGACCAGAAAACTGCCAGCGCAGGGCCGGATCCAACTGGATCCGGTCCGGATCAAGGACGCAGAATTCGACCCCAGGAATCTGGATCCGGTCCGGATCCACCTGGAATCGGTCCGGATCCAGTCTAAAGCTCTGTTTCGCGATTTTCAGCATCTGAATGGGAATAGGACTCTTGGGAGCCGCCCTAGGGTTATAAAAAACACCTAGCCACGTCCTAGTACAGGAGAGAACCTTAGAGAACACCTAGATAGATTTTTGGAGAGCTTTTGGGGAGAGAAGAATAGAAGTTCACGGGATTTCGGAAAGAAGAAGGAAGATTCGATCGTGAAGACTAGACATCGACATGAGCTTTTCTATCCCTTCTTTTATCTCTTTTTCTCTGTTCTTTCTATTATTATCCATGAACCGTGAGTAGATCCACGACTATGGGTTAGGGATTTGTATGTGTTTTGGGTATGTTTGAACCCTAACTTGGATTTCGGTTTTGATTTGATTCGGTTCTATTGATTTGCACTTTTATTGGATTGATGTTTGCTAACCCCTTGATCAATTATCTTGGATTCTGAACCACATAGAGATATGGGTTTGTTTCGGATCAAAATCAATAGGATAGATCGTATTATTCACATAGAGATATGGTTTAATCGATCTAGGGTTGATGATAGCGTTCTTTATGCACCTAGGGTTAACTTGAATAGATCGAGAGATTGACGAGTTACTCTGTAGGTAGGGAGTTAGTAGACCGAGAGGTGAATTCTCTATCATTGTTGCTTGATGATTCTTGAATACAAGTCATAATCGTTATTCTCGCATGCTTAGCATATACCCATACACGCGAATACGGTCCCGACACCCGTAGTCATCCTTCTTTGATAGGTTACTCGTTTTTATTTGCTTTCTTATTTTATTTTCCATTGATTCCACTTATTTCCACCATCACTTCCACTTGCTGGCTTCGATTTGGTTTTGATTAGACTTAGATTTAGCTACCGATCCCTGCGTTCGACCCCGTGTTACGACAATCCGTATCCTTGCGGTGAGTTGTGAATAGGGTATAAATTCTAGACTCGGTACACGCGTATCAAGTTTTTGGCGCCGTTGTCGGGGACTGGTTAGCCTATTTCTAGGTCTTTCCTGATTCTAGATCTTAGCTTGTCTTCTTTTTCTTTTTCTTTTTGTTTTCTTTTTTTGGTTTTTGCGGATTCACTTGGTTTCGAATTCTTTTTCTTTGCGGTTTGCAAGATTCTAGTGCATGACAAGGAGATCTACTCGGAGAGAAGACCTAGTCTACGATCCGGAGATTGACCGTACTTTGAGAGACATCCGAAATCAGCAGAGAAGAGAAGCTATGTCAAGATCAAGTAGTTCGCACGACCGACAACAAGAGCACATGAATCCGCTCTACGATCAGCAAACCGAGGGCGAAGCTACTTACGTTGCAGAGGAGACTTTGGGTTCTTACATTGCACCGAAGCACACCCAACTCCTATCATGCATCAATAGACCGCCCATTGACAGTTTCGAGCTACCGCCACAGTGCATCACGATGTTCAGTCAGGCGAGTTTCAGAGGGCGACCTACAGAGGATCCCATTGCTCACTTGACTCAGTTCAAGATGCTGTGCAGATCAGTCAGAAAGGCACGAGGCATGACGATCGAAGATGTATACTTGGAGGCTTTTCCTTTTTCACTGATGGACCGGGCAAGAGATTGGCTCTACACCCTTGAGCCAAACTCGATCACGACATGGGAGGAGCTAGAGGAGCAGTTCATGGCGAAATACTACTCCCCAGAGAAAACCCGAGCTGCACAGAGAGCTATACATAGCTTCACTCAATAGAGTGATGAGAGTCGGTATGACGCATGGGAGAGATTCAAAGGCCATCAGCGCCTTTGTCCACACCACGGCATGGATAAGCGATTGTTGCTATCCACGTTCATCCACGGACGACGACATGATACCAGAGCTTGGATGGATGCAGCCTGTGGAGGGAGCGTTTATGAGATTCCCTTTGACACCCTAGAGATTCAGATTGCGAAGATGGCCAAGGCTAGAGGGATGTCCAGAGATAGCAATACACGACCCATGGCTCGGATAGATACAGGAGAATCTGCAGTTTTGAAAGCTGTCATGTCTGAGCTAGCGGTTATCAAGCTCCATTTGGAAGCTAAGAGCAGTTCGAATCAGACACCACCAGAGATAGAGGAGGCAGTGGAGGACGTCAATCATGTTGAGAAAAATCATCTTGGTTTCTCCTACGGAAACCGAGATACAGAGCATAAAAGTCAGGCAAGACAATTTTGAGAGGAGATTAGATGGGGTCGAAGCTCATCTGAAGCTTGTCGATACTCAGATTGCACAACTTGCATCGCATGTCTCCAGACCACAGGGTACATTCCCGGGAAAGCCTGAGCCGAATCCACGAGAGCATGTCAATGCTATTCATCTTATAAGTGGAGAGAACCTGCATGATACAGTCCCTTTGACCACAGAAAAAGGGGTGATCTCTAGATACACCATCGAGGAGAAAGTGAAAGCCATAGCTCACGAGACACCTAAGGTGCATGTAGAGGAAGTTGAACCGCCTTAGTAGCTCCCCCACCTTATGTACCACCCGTTCCTTTCCCTTCTCGATTGAAGAAGCATGCTGAGGATATACAGTTGTCTAGATTTGTTGATATGCTTCGGAAGTTAGAGGTTAAGATGCCTTTCTATGAGACAATACTTCAGATCCCTTCTTATGCGAAATTTTTGAAAGATATCTTGACTAAGAAGAGGGTGATTGGGAAGGAGACAGTATCCTTGAGCACAGAGGTGAGCGCTGCGATTCTACAGCATGAGTTGCTACGGAAGAGATCGGATCCAGGTAGTTTCTCGATTCCTTGCAAAATCGGGAACATTGAGATTGACCGTGCATTATGCGATTTGGGTGCCAGTGTGAGCTTGCTTCCATTGTCTATCTATAAGAAGCTCAACATTGGAGATCTTAAGCCGACGAGGATGGCACTACAACTTGCGGATAGATCCGTCAAGTATCCTGCAGGTATTCTTGAGGACGTCCCATTGAAAGTTGGGGATTATTATGTTCCCGTTGATTTTGTTGTCTTAGACATGGACGAGGACTCGAAGATACCGATTATACTAGGCCGACCGTTCTTAAACACGGCCGATGCGGTGGTTCATGTTCGTGCTGGTCGTCTTACGATGAAGATAGGTGACGAGACAGTGGAGTTCACCTTAGATTACAACATGAAGCAGCCATCCACCACCGATTCAGCGTGCTATGTCGATGTGCATGAAATCCTCACTCAAGAAGTTTTCGATCAGTTTCGGGAAGTCGATCCTTTAGAGATATCTCTCCTTGCATCGAATGAGAGCATATACAACAATTGGGAGGATATCCGGGAGCTTACACGAGCATTGAACGAAGGATCAGACGAAATTGGATTTTTACAGAAGGTGGATCCGGAACGATTCCACCTGGAAACAGACCGGATCCAAACACGGTCTTGCGAATATAACCTGGAAACGGACCGGATCCAAACACAGCCTTTCGAAGACAGATTTTTACAGAAAGTGGATCCGGACCGATTCCACCTGGAAACGGACCGGATCCAAACACGGTCTTGCGAAGACAAACTGGAAACGGACCGATTCCACCTGGAATCGGACCGGATCCAGTCTCTGAGCAAATCGGACGTTTTTCACATCGACACGCCCGATTTTTCTACGAACGTCTCCGAACCCTCCAAGACGATTATTAAAGACGTTCAAGAGACCAGAGAGCCACCACCTAGCACGGGGACGCTGAATAAAGCGGATTGGAGTCTAGAGAATGACCCGAAGGTCAAATTGAAGCCCTTACCTCAAAGGCTTAGGACAAAGGAACACATAGGACCATCATTGGGGAGAGGTACGTATCCTGCTCATAATCCTATATATGTTTTTGAACCTTCTATTACAGGCCGTCGAGTAGGGGTAATGAGCAAGAGAGGATCGAAACGA
>NW_010966275.1:41479-43925 GCF_000463585.1 Tarenaya hassleriana
CAGAGTTACAGGTTTCGGAGATGATTGGACTCG
Source organism: Tarenaya hassleriana (assembly GCF_000463585.1). Lineage (NCBI taxonomy): Eukaryota > Viridiplantae > Streptophyta > Magnoliopsida > Brassicales > Cleomaceae > Tarenaya > Tarenaya hassleriana. The sequence continues at coordinate 41,513 of NW_010966275.1, forward strand.
AAAAGGAACTAATTGGAGCGTTAAAGGAGAAGTCCGGATGAGGTACTCATGTTGCGACATCAATAACTTTCTCTACAGAGGTCCAAATCGTGCGAGATTGTACCATTGGAAAGAGCACTTCAAGAGCTTCGCGTAGACACCAAAATCGCGTAAATCCGACACCGGAGCAGAAAGATATGAGCGAAATCGTGAAGACCAGAAAACTGCCAGCGCATGGCCGGATCCAACTGGATCCGGTCCGGATCAAGGACGCAGAATTTGACCCAAGGGATCTGGATCCGGTCCGGATCCACCTGGAATCGGTCCGGATCCAGTCTAAAATCTTGTTTCGCGATTTTCAGCATCTGAATGGGATATGACTCTTGGGAGTCGCCCTAGGGTTATAAAAACACCTAGCCACGTCCTAGTACAGGAGAGAACCTTAGAGAACACCTAGATACAGATTTTTGGAGAGCTTTTGGGGAGAGAAGAATAGAAGTTCACGGGATTTCGGGAAGAAGAAGGAAGATTCGATCGTGAAGACTACACATTTGCATGAGACTTTCTTTCCTCTCTTTTACCTCTTTCTTTATGAGCTTTTTGTTGTTTTCTATGAACCGTGAGTAGATCCACGGCTGTGGGTTAGGGATTCGTTTGTGTTTTGGGTATGTTTGAACCCTAACTTGGATTTCGGTTTTGATTTGATTCGGTTCTATTGATTTACATTTTTATTGGATTGATGTTTGCTAACCCCTTGATCAATTATCTTGGATTCTGAACCACATAGAGATATGGGTTTGTTTCGGATCAAAATCAATAGGATAGATCGTATTATTCACATAGAGATATGGTTTAATCGATCTAGGGTTGATGATAGCGTTCTTTATGCACCTAGGGTTAACTTGAATAGATCGAGAGATTGACGAGTTACTCTGTAGGTAGGGAGTTAGTAGACCGAGAGGTGAATTCTCTATCATTGTTGCTGGATGATTCCTGAATACAAGTCATAATCGTTATTCTCGCATGCTTAGCATATACCCATACACGCGAATACGGTCCCGACACTCGTAGTCATTCTTGTTTGATAGGTTACTCGTTTTTATTTGCTTTCTTATTTTATTTTCCATTGATTCCACTTATTTCCACCATCACTTCCACTTGCTGGCTTCGATTTGGTTTTGATTAGACTTAGATTTATCTACCGGTCCTTGCGTTCGACCCCATGTTACGACGATCCGTATCCTTGCGGTGAGTTGTGAATCGGGTATAAATTCTAGACTAGGTACACGCGTATCAAGTATTTAGCATATTGAGACAACACATGGACCGAATCCCTACATATCGATAAAAATCGGTATATATCTCTCGGTGGATAATCCGATGATCTGAAAATCGATCCAAATTACTAAGCATCGTCCGGTAGATGATCTGTAATTCAGAAGTCAACTCGAATTCTAGCCATCACCAAATGGTCAACAATTTGAGCCAAATAACCATCCGTGCCTGATGAGTTGGTCGATTGTTGATTGATCATATTATTAACTTCATAACTTCCAGAAAACGTGTTTAAAATTTCATTCTTGATACCATGAGAAAGCTTTTTCTTATAGCTACGCATAGACACCATAATCGCGCAGATTTAATATATGAGCAAAAAGTTATGAGTATACTTAGACAACATAGACGGAATCCCTACATATCGACAAAAATAGGTATATATCTCTCGGTGGATAATCCGATGATCTGAAAATCGACCCAAACTACCATGCATCATCCGATAGATGATCTGATATGGTAGAAGTCAACTCGAATTGCTAGCCATCGCCATATGGTCAACAATTCGAGGCAAATAATCAGCCATGCCGATGAGTTGGTCGATTGTTGACTGATAATATTACTAACTTCATAACTTCTAGAAAACATGTCAAAATAAATCTTTCTTTATATCATTAGAAAGCTTTTTCTAATATCTATGAATAGACACCATAATCGCGCAGATCTAATATATGAGCAAAATGTAATTAGCATATTGAGACAACACATGGTACGAATCCCTACATATCGCTAAAAATCGGTATATATCTCTCGGTGGATAATCCGATGATCTAAAAATCGATCCAAATTACTAAGCATCGTCCGGTAGATGATCTGTAATTCAGAAGTCAACTCGAATTCTAGCCATCACCAAATGGTCAACAATTTGAGCCAAATAACCATCCGTGCCTGATGAGTTGGTCGATTGTTGATTGATCATATTATTAACTTCATAACTTACACAAAACGTGTCCAAAAAATTGATTCTTGAGACCATTAAAAAGTCTTTTCTAATAGCTGCGCATAGACACTATAAATCGCGCAGATCTAATATATGACCAAAAAATTATGAGCATATTTAGACAACATTGACGGAATCCCTACATATCGATAAAAATCG
>NW_010966275.1:43991-47825 GCF_000463585.1 Tarenaya hassleriana
ATTATTAACTTCATAACTTCCATAAAACATATCCAAAAAAATCTTTCTTTATATCATTAGAAAGTTTTTTCTAATATCTATGCATAGACACTATAATCGCGCAGATCTAATATATGAGCAAAAAGTTATGAGCATATTTAGACAAGACTTTGATGGAATCCCTACATATCGATAAAAATCGGTATATATCTCTCGGTGGATAATCCCATGATCTGAAAATCGATCCAAACTACTATGCATCATCCGATAGATGATCGGATAAGTTAGAAGTCAACTCGAATTGCTAGCCATCGCCATATGGTCAACAATTCGAGGCAAATAATCAGCCCCGGATGAGTTGGTCGATTGTTGACTGATAATATTATTAACTTCATAACTTCCAAAAAACATGTCAAAATAAATCTTTATTTATCTCATTAGAAAGCTTTTTCTAATATCTATGAATAGATACCATAATCGCGCAGATCTAATATATGAGCAAAACGTTATGAGCATTTTGAGACAACACATGGACTGAATCCCTACATATCGCTAAAAATCGGTATATATCTCTCGGTGGATAATCCGATGATCTGAAAATCGATCCAAACTACTATGCATCATCCGGTAGAGTATCTAATAAGTTAGAAGTCAACTCGAATTGCTAGCCATCGCCATATGGTCAACAATTCGAGGCAAATAATCAGCCATGCCGGATGAGTTGGTTGATTGTTGACTGATAATACTATTAACTTCATAACTTCCAAAAAACATGTCAAAATAAATCTTTCTTTATATCATTAGAAAGCTTTTTCTAATATCTATGAATAGACACCATAATCGCGCAGATCTAATATATGAGCAAAACGTTATGAGCATATTGAGACAACACATGGACCGAATCCCTACATATCGCTAAAAATCGGTATATATCTCTCGGTGGATAATCCGATGATCTGAAAACCGATCCAAATTACTAAGCATCGTCCGATAGATCATCTATAACTTTGAAGTCAACTCGAATTCTAGCCATCGCCAAATGGTCGACAATTTGAGCTAAATAACCATCCATGCCCAATGAGTTGGTCGATTGTTGACTGATCATATTATTAACTTCATAACTTCCAAAAAACATGTCAAAATAAATCTTTCTTTATTTATGAGCATATTTAGACAACATTGACGGAATCCCTACATATTGATAAAAATCGGTATATATCTCTCGGTGGATAATCCGATGATCTGAAAATTGACCCAAACTATGCTATGCATCATCCGGTAGATGATCTGATAAGTTAGAAGTCAACTCGAATTACTAGCCATCGCCATATGGTCAACAATTCGAGGCAAATATTCAGCCATGCCGGATGAGTGTGTCGATTGTTGACTGATAATATTATTTTCATAACTTCCAGAAAACATGTCAAAATAAATCTTTCTTTACCTCATTAGAAAGCTTTTTCTAATATCTATGAATAGATACCATAATCGCGCAGATCTAATATATGAGCAAAACGTTATGAGCATATTGAGACAACACATGGACCGAATCCCTACATATCGCTAAAAATCGGTATATATCTCTCGGTGGATAATCCGATGATCTGAAAATCGATCCAAACTACTATGCATCATCCGGTAGAGTATCTAATAAGTTAGAAGTCAACTCGAATTGCTAGCCATCGCCATATGGTCAACAATTCGAGGCAAATAACCAGCCATGCCCGATGAGTTGGTCTAATCCGATGATCTGAAAATCGATCCAAACTACTATGCATCATCCGGTAGAGTATCTAATAAGGTAGAAGTCAACTCGAATTGCTAGCCATCGTCATATGGTCAACAATTCGAGGCAAATAATCAGCCATGCCGGATGAGTTGGTCGATTGTTGACTGATAATATTATTAACTTCATAACTTCCAGAAAACATATCAAAATAAATCTTTCTTTATATCATTAGAAAACTTTTTCTAATATCTATGAATAGATACCATAATCGCGCAGATCTAATATATGAGCAAAACGTTATGAGCATATTGAGACAACACATGGACCGAATCCCTACATATCGCTAAAAATCGGTATATATCTCTCGGTGGATAATCCGATGATCTGAAAATCGATCCAAATTACTAAGCATCGTCCGATAGATCATCTCTAACTTTGAAGTCAACTCGAATTCTAGTCATCGCCAAATGGTCAACAATTTGAGCTAAATAACCATCCATGCCCAATGAGTTGGTCGATTGTTGACTGATCATATTATTAACTTCATAACTTCCACAAAACGTGTCCAAAAAATTCTTTCTTGATACCATTAGAAAGCTTTTTCTAATAGCTACGCATAGACACCATAATCGCGCATATCTAATATATGAGCAAAATGTTATGACCATATTTAGACAACATTGACGGAATCCCTACATATTGATAAAAATCGGTATATATCTCTCGGTGGATAATCCGATGATCTGAAAATTGACCCAAACTATACTATGCATCATCCGGTAGATGATCTGATAAGTTAGAAGTCAACTCGAATTACTAGCCATCGCCATATGGTCAACAATTCGAGGCAAATATTCAGCCATGCCGGATGAGTGTGTCGATTGTTGACTGATAATATTATTTTCATAACTTCGAGAAAACATGTCAAAAAAAATCTTTCTTTATCTCATTAGAAAGCTTTTTCTAATATCTATGAATAGATACCATAATCGCGCAGATCTAATATATGAGCTAAACGTTATGGGCATATTGAGACAACACTTGGACCGAATCCCTACATATCGCTAAAAATCGGTATATATCTCTCGGTGGATAATCCGATGATCTGAAAATTGACCCAAACTATACTATGCATCATCCGGTAGATGATCTGATAAGTTAGAAGTCAACTCGAATTACTAGCCATCGCCATATGGTCAACAATTCGAGGCAAATATTCAGCCATGCCGGATGAGTGTGTCGATTGTTGACTGATAATATTATTTTCATAACTTCCAGAAAACATGTCAAAATAAATCTTTCTTTATATCATTAGAAAGCTTTTTCTAATATCTATGAATAGATACCATAATCGCGCAGATCTAATATATGAGCAAAACGTTATGAGCATATTGAGACAACACATGGACCGAATCCCTACATATCGCTAAAAATCGGTATATATCTCTCGGTGGATAATCCGATGATCTGAAAATCGATCCAAACTACTATGCATCATCCGGTAGAGTATCTAATAAGTTAAAAGTCAACTCGAATTGCTAGCCATCGTCATATGGTCAACAATTCGAGGCAAATAACCAGCCATGCCCGATGAGTTGGTCGATTGTTGACTAATCATATTATTAACTTCATAACTTCCAGAAAACGTGTTTAAAATTTCATTCTTGATACCATGAGAAAGCTTTTTCTTATAGCTACGCATAGACACCATAATCGCGCATATCTAATATATGAGCAAAATGTTATGAGCATATTTAGACAACATTGACGGAATCCCTACATATTGATAAAAATCGGTATAATCGACCAACTCATCCGGCATGGCTGATTATTTGCCTCGAATTGTTGACCATATGACGATGGCTAGCAATTCGAGTTGACTTCTAACTTATAAGATACTCTACCGGATGATGCATAGTAGTTTGGATCGATTTTCAGATCATCGGATTATCCACCGAGAGATATATACCGATTTTTAGCGATATGTAGAGATTCCGTCAATGTTGTCTAAATATGGTCATAACATTTTGCTCATATATTAGATATGCGCGATTATGGTGTCTATGCGTAGCTATTAGAAAAAGCTTTCTAATGGTATCAAGAAAGAATTTTTTGGACACGTTTTG
>NW_010966275.1:48476-49580 GCF_000463585.1 Tarenaya hassleriana
TTCCAGAAAACATGTCAAAATAAATCTTTCTTTATATCATTAGAAAGCTTTTTCTAATATCTATGAATAGATACCATAATCGCGCAGATCTAATATATGAGCAAAACGTTATGATCATATTGAGACAACACATGGACCGAATCTCTACATATCGCTAAAAATCGGTATATATCTCTCGGTGGATAATCCGATGATCTGAAAATTGACCCAAACTATACTATGCATCATCCGGTAGATGATCTGATAAGTTAGAAGTCAACTCGAATTGCTAGCCATTGCCATATGGTCAACAATTCGAGGCAAATAATCAGCCATGCCGGATGAGTGTGTCGATTGTTGACTGATAATATTATTTTCATAACTTCCAGAAAACATGTCAAAATAAATCTTTCTTTATCTCATTAGAAAGCTTTTTCTAATATCTATGAATAGATACCATAATCGCGCAGATCTAATATATGAGCAAAACGTTATGATCATATTGAGACAACACATGGACCGAATCTCTACATATCGCTAAAAATCGGTATATATCTCTCGGTGGATAATCCGATGATCTGAAAATCGATCCAAACTACTATGCATCATCCGGTAGAGTATCTAATAATAAGTTAGAAGTGAACTCGAATTGCTAGCCATCGCCATATGGTCAACAATTCGAGGCAAATAATCAGCCATGCCGGATGAGTTGGTCGATTGTTGACTGATAATATTATTAACTTCATAACTTCCAAAAAATATGTCAAAATAAATCTTTGAAAGCTTTTTCTAATATCTAAAAATAGACATCATAATCGCGCAGATCTAATATATGAGCTAAACGTTATGAGCATATTGAGACAACACATGGACCGAATCCCTACATATCGCTAAAAATCTGTATATATATCTCGGTGGATAATCCGATGATCTGAAAATCGATCCAAATTACTAAGCATCGTCCGATAGATCATCTGTAACTTTGAAGTCAACTCGAATTCTAGCCATCGTCAAATGGTCAACAATTTGAGCTAAATAACCATCCATGCCCAATGAGTTGGTCGATTGTTGACTGATCATATTATTAACTTCATAACTTCCACAAAACGTGTCCAAAAAATTCTT
>NW_010966275.1:50206-56444 GCF_000463585.1 Tarenaya hassleriana
AATAATCAGCCATGCCGGATGAGTTGGTCGATTGTTGACTGATAATATTATTAACTTCATAACTTCCAAAAAACATGTCAAAATAAATCTTTCTTTATCTCATTTGAAAGCTTTTTCTAATATCTATGAATAGATACCATAATCGCGCAGATCTAATATATGAGCAAAACGTTATGAGCATATTGAGACAACAGATGGACCGAATCCCTACATATCGTTAAAAATCAGTATATATCTCTCGGTGGATAATCCGATGATCTGAAAATCGATCCAAACTACTATGCATCATCCGGTAGAGTATCTAATAAGTTAGAAGTCAACTCGAATTGCTAGCCATCGCCATATGGTCAACAATTCGAGGCAAATAATCAGCCAAGCCGGATGAGTTGGTCGATTGTTGACTGATAATATTATTAACTTCATAACTTCCAAAAAACATGTCAAAATAAATCTTTCTTTATATCATTAGAAAGCTTTTTCTAATATCTAAAAATAGACACCATAATCGCGCAGATCTAATATATGAGCTAAACGTTATGAGCATACTGAGACAACACATGGACCGAATCCCTACATATCGCTAAAAATCGGTATATATCTCTCGGTGGATAATCCGATGATCTGAAAATCGATCCAAATTACTAAGCATCGTCCGATAGATCATCTGTAACTTTGAAGTCAACTCGAATTCTAGTCATCGCCAAATGGTCAACAATTTGAGCTAAATAACCATCCATGCCCAATGAGTTAATCGATTGTTGACTGATCATATTATTAACTTCATAACTTCCACAAAACGTGTCCAAAAAATTCTTTCTTGATACCATTAGAAAGCTTTTTCTAGTAGCTACGCATAGACACCATAATCGCGCATATCTAATATATGAGCAAAATGTTATGAGCATATTTAGACAACATTGACGGAATCCCTACATATTGATAAAAATCGGTATATATCTCTCGGTGGATAATCCGATGATCTGAAAATTGACCCAAACTATACTATGCATCATCCGGTAGATGATCTGATAAGTTATAAGTCAATTCGAATTACTAGCCATCGCCATATGGTCAACAATTCGAGGCAAATAATCAGCCATGCCGGATGAGTGTGTCGATTGTTGACTGATAATATTATTTTCATAACTTCGAGAAAACATGTCAAAAAAAATCTTTCTTTATCTCATTAGAAAGCTTTTTCTAATATCTATGAATAGATACCATAATCGCGCAGATCTAATAATGAGCAAAACGTTATGAGCATATTGAGACAACACATGGACCGAATCCCTACATATCGCTAAAAATCGGTATATATCTCTCGGTGGATAATCCGATGATCTGAAAATCGATCCAAACTACTATGCATCATCCGGTAGAGTATCTAATAAGTTAGAAGTCAACTCGAATTGCTAGCCATCGCCATATGGTCAACAATTCGAGGCAAATAATCAGCCATGCCCGATGAGTTGGTCGATTGTTGACTAATAATATTATTAACTTCATAACTTTCAGAAAACATGTCAAAATAAATCTTTCTTTATATCATTAGAAAGCTTTTTCTAATATCTATGAATAGACACCATAATCGCGCAGATCTAATATATGAGCAAAAAGTTATGACCATATTTAGACAATATTGACGGAATCCCTACATATCGATAAAAATCGGTATATATATCTCGGTGGATAATCCGGTGATCTGAAAATCGACCGAAACTACTATGCATCATCCGGTAGATGATCTGATAAGTTAGTAGTGAACTCGAATTGCTAGCCATCGCCATATGGTCAACAATTCGAGGCAAATAATCAGCCATGCCCGATGAGTTGATCGATTGTTGACTGATCATATTATTCACTTCATAACTTCCATAAAACATGTCAAAATAAATCTTTCTTTATATCATTAGCGCTTTTTCTAATAGCTTACGCATAGACACTATAATAGTGCAGATCTAATATATGAGCAAAAAATTATGAGCATATTTAGACAACACATTAATGGAATCCCTACATATCGATAAAAATCGGTATATATCTCTCGGTGGATAATCCGATGATCTGAAAATCGACCCAAACTGCTATGCATTATCCGATAGATGATCTGATAAGTTAGAAATCAACTCGAATTGCTAGCCATCACCATATGGTCAACAATTCGAGGCAAATAACCAGCCATGCCTGATGAGTTGGTCGATTGTTGACTGATAATATTATTAACTTCATAACTTCCAAAAAACATGTCAAAATAAATCTTTCTTTATATCATTAGAAAGCTTTTTCTAATATCTATGCATAGACACCATAATCACGCAGATCTAATATATGAACAAAACGTTATGAAAATATTGACACAACACATGGACCGAATCCCTACATATCGATAAAAATCGGTATATATCTCACGGTGGATAATACGATGATTTGAAAATGAATCCAAATTACTAAGCATCGTCCGATAGATGATCTGAAACTCAGAAGTCAACTCGAATTCTAGCCATCGCCAAATGGTCAAATTCGAGGCAAATAATCCGACATGCCCGATGAGTTGGTCGATTGTTGACTGATCATATTATTAACTTCATAACTTCCATAAAACATGTCAAAACAAATCTTTCTTTATATCATTAGAAATCAAAAGCTTTTTCTACTATCTATGTATAGATACCATAATCGCGCAGATCTAATATATGAGCAAACCGTTATGAGCGTATTGAGACAACACATGAACCGAATCCTTATATATTGCTAAAAATCGGTACATATCTCTCGGTGGATAATCCGATGATCTGAAAATCGATCCAAATTACTAAGCATCGTCCGATAGATCATCTGTAACTCAGAAGTCAACTCAAATTCTAGCCATCGCCAAATGGTCAACAATTTGAGCCAAATAACCATCCATGCCCGATGAGTTGGTAGATTGTTGACTGATCATATTATTAACTTCATAACTTCCACAAAACGTGTCCAAAAAATTCTTTCTTGATACCATTAGAAAGCCTTTTCTAATAGCTACGCATAGACACCATAATCGCGCAGATCTAATATATGAGTAAAACGTTATGAGCATATTTAGACAACATTGACGGAATCCCTACGTATTGATAAAAATCGGTATATATCTCAGCGGATAATCCGATGATCTGAAAATTGACCCAAACTATACTATGCATCATCCGGTAGATGATCTGATATGTTAGAAGTCAACTCGAATTGCTAGCCATCGCCATATGGTCAACAATTCAAGGCAAATAATTAGCCCTGCTCGATGAGTTGGTCGATTGTTGACTGTGTTGGGTTCCCTTCGGGTTCCTAGCATGCGATCTCATCGATCTAGGATTTGGATTCTAGGTTTCACGCAACGGAAGGAAAGATCTAAACCTAGCCAAACGTCACACAAAACCAATTGTGCAATAACCCGAACAATCGTGTATATCGTCGTGGGATTCGAATACTTACCTCGTTCTTTCAAGATCTGGAAGTATCAATCGATCCAGGGCCTGTTTTAATCACCAAGAGTTGAAAGCACAACTCCTCTACATGTATCCACACCGGCGGGATGAATTCCAACACTTTGGAACGTATCTGCTAAGATTTGTGAAGAGAAAAACGATGTCCTTGACTTGGAATCGATATTCCAATCAATAGAACTCAAAATCAAGCTTCTCTAAGCTCTCATGAGTGTCTTGGACGTCTGAGGTTCGTTCTCTAGGGTTTGTGGAGGCTCTCTCATTAATTAGAATTGCCCAAAACCCTTAAAACGCGAAATAGGAAATCTGCCCAAAAGTCGGACCGTCCGGTCTAGGTCTTGGACCGGACGGTCTGACATTCCACGCGGAACGGACGTTCCGCTTTCCCTCGCAGAACGGATGGTCTTGATGCCTGGACCGTCTGGTCCACACCTGGACCGGACGGTCTGGCCCTTTGCGGAACGGTTGGTCCGTTCCTCAGCAGAACGAACGGACCATCATGGCTGGACCGTCCGTTCAGACCTGGAACGGACGGGCTGGCCGGCTGGGACTCTTCCAGCTCGTTCCGTGGTTCCTTTCTCGCGTCATTCTCTTCACGTGTGATCCATCCCTAATGGTGTGTGACCCTGTAGGCCCATTCGAAGTGGCAGTGGCTTCGGAAACCCTTTCCCGAACCACAAGTCATGGTTAGCCTCTAGCAAGACGTCATGACCACCCACCTAGAATAGAGTTAGAGGTGATCTAACAAAGCCAGCAATAGTTCGAGTTCTAATCCTTTATCTCACGATGTCTTATGTTGAACAAGGCATGGTATGAGCCACCCTTCAAGTTCAACCGCTTACTTGTCTAGGCAAACCGACTGATAAAATAGATGTACATTCATCTATAGCGTGGCCACGCATTTTCACAGTCCGATTTCCACGAGGGGCCCAGCGACATCTCTCCTGCGTAGGAGGTGACAAGTCCCGTATTGCATGTCTACTATCTGCATATGATTCGTGAACGTATCTGAGCAACGCCGTTATGATCATCCGGTTAAAGACGACGTTTGACGCAGTCAAGACACGTCACTCCTCATATCAGATACTCTAGACATCTCAGGTCTGAGGATCCAAGAACGAACCGCTGTATGAGATTCAAGTCATGACTCTGTCCATGTGACAATCTCATGCGGGTCATCCAGTAACTCGTTCCGAACGAGAACCCACGATTGTGATTTGCATCCAATGCATATGATCATGATCATCTATCACACATCATGTTGGTCTTAATTCATCATTGTTCCCACAATGATAATTGACCAGGGAATTTAGAATCATCTGCAATGATTTAAGGATATTTACCGTAATATAACAAACATGCTAATCATATAACGGAAAAAGTAATGCATTCATAAACTAATGAATCAATACATAGTCAAAATGTCATATCACGGATCATCGTAGAGCATTACAACTAACAATCTCCCACTATGCTCTATGATCTATCCTATAAGCATCTAATCCCCATACCCTTAACATGACCATCATGCTTTGACGAAGGGAGAGGCTTCGTCCGCGGGTCGGCAATATTATCATCTGTCGACACTCTACTTATTTTCACGTCTCCTCTGTCGATGATTTCTCTGATCAAGTGAAATCGCCTTAGTATGTGTTTGGATCTCTGGTGTGATCGGGGTTCCTTTGCTTGTGCGATCATACCATTGTTGTCACAGTACAACTCAATGGGATCTGCAACACTAGGAATGACCCCCAGGTCTCCCACGAATTTCCTGATCCAAACAGCTTCCTTAGCTGCATCCGATGCTGCTATGTACTCCGCTTCTGTAGTCGAATCTGCAACAGTTGGCTGTTTGGAACTCTTTCAACTGATAGCCCTACCGTTTAGGCAGAAAACGTAACCTGACTGCGATCTGAAGTCATCTCTGTCGGTTTGGAAACTAGCATCGGTATAACCCTTTATAGCGAGCTCGTCTTCCAATCCGCCATACACCAAGAACAAATCCTTAGTCCTTCTCAAGTACTTAAGGATGTTCTTGACCGCAATCCAGTGAGCCTCACCTGGTGTAGACTGATATCTACTAGTCATACTCAATGCATATGATACATCCGGACGAGTACATAACATGGCGTACATGATGGATCCAATTGCCGAGGCATATGGAATCCTACTCATGCACTCTTGCTCATCCTGTGTCTTTGGACACTGAGTCTTGCTAAGAGCCACGTCATGTCCCATTGGCAAGGCACCCCTCTTGGAGTCTTGCATCTTGAACCGATTCAAGACCTTGTCAATGTATGTACTCTGACTTAGACCAAGAAGCCTTCTCGATCTATCTCTATAGATCTTGATTCCTAGAATATAGGCGCTTCTCCTAAGTCCTTCATCGAAAAAACTGATCCTAGCCAGGATTTTACTCCTTGCAAGGTAGGAATGTCATTTCCGATGAGCAATATATCATCCACATAAAGTACAAGGAAGACCACTGCGCTCCCACTGACCTTCTTGTAAACGCATGGCTCATCTTCGTTTTGCAAGAAGCCAAACGTTTTGACTGCCTCATCAAATCGAAGATTCCAGCTCCTCGAAGCCTGCTTCAGTCCATAAATGGATCTCTGAAGCTTACACACCTTCCTCGGACTCTTAGGATCGACAAAACCCTCGGGTTGTGTCATGTACACATCCTCGAGCAAATTCCCGTTAAGGAATGCGGTCTTGACGTCCATATGCCATATCTCGTAGTCATAATACGCAACTATGGC
>NW_010966275.1:77006-84486 GCF_000463585.1 Tarenaya hassleriana
GAAGGTAAAGTCAGATCGTAAGTCCCGACGGTCAATGCAGCAACTTTTGCTCCATTCCCGACGCGGAGATCTACTTCTCCCTTCGCCAATTGTCTACTTCCTCGCAGCCCCTGGACATTTGCACAAATGTGCGAGACACATCCGGTATCTAATACCCATGATGAAGAAGTACACAAGTTGGCCTCTATAACGAAGATACCAGAAGTTGAAGCTTCTGCAAGCTTCTTCGTCCTCTGATCTTCCAGGTAGAGTGATACGTGTGTACCGAGTATAAAATCTATAACCCGATTCACAACTCACCGCAAGGATACGGATCGTCGTAACACGGGGTCGAACACGAGGACCGGTTGCTAAATCCAAATCTAGATCGAAAATAGATCAAAGCAAGCAAGCAAGTGATGGTGAAAATATGTAGAATCAATGGTAAGCAATATAAGAAAGCAAATAAAAACGAGTGACCTATCAAACAAGGATGACTACGGGTGTCGGGATCGTATTCGCGTGTATGGGTATATACTAAGCATGCGTGAATAACGATTATGACTTGTATTCGGGAATCATCAAGCAACGATAATAGAGAATTCACCTCTCGGTCTACTAACTCACTATCTACAGAGTAACTCGTCAATCTCTCGATCTATTCAAGTTAACCCTAGGTGCATAAAGAACGCTATCATCAACCCTAGATCGATTAAACCATATCTCTATGTGAATAATACGATCTATCATATTGATTTTGATCCGAAACAAACCCATATCTCTATGTGGTTCAGAATCCAAGATAATTGATCAAGGGGTTAGCAAACATCAATCCAATAAAAGTGCAAATCAATAGAACCGAATCAAATCAAAACCAAAATCCAAGTTAGGGTTCAAACATACCCAAAACACAAACGAATCCCTAACCCATAGTCATGGATCTACTCAAGGTTCATGGAAAATAATAGAAAGAACAGAGAAAAAGAGATAAAAGAAGGGATAGAAAAGCTCATGTCGATGTCTAGTCTTCACGATCGAATCCTCCTTCTTCTTCCCGAAATCCCGTGAACTTCTATTCTTCTCTCACCAAAAGCTCTCCAAAAGTGTGTATCTAGGTGTTCTCTAAGGGTCCCTCCTGTTCTAGGACGTGGCTAGGGCTTTTTTATAACCCTAGGGCGGCTCCCAAGAGTCCTATTCCCATTCAGATGCTGAAAATCGCGAAACAGGGTTTTAGACTGGATCCGGACCGATTCCAGGTGGATCCGGACCGGATCCAGATTCCTGGGGTCAAATTCTGCGTCCTTGATCCGGACCGGATCCAGTTGGATCCGGCCCTGCGCTGGCAGTTTTCTGGTCTTCACGAATTCGCTCATAACTCTCTGCTCCGGTGTCGGATTTACACGATTTTGGTGTCCACGTGAAGCTCTTGAAGTGCTCTTTTCAATGGTATAAGTCTCGCACGATTTGGACCTCTGTAGAGAAAGTTATTGATGTCGTAACATGAGCATCTCATCCGGACTTCTCCTTTAACGTTCCAATTAGCTCCTTTTCGAGTCCAATCATCTTCGAAACCTGTAACTCTGCAAAACTAGAGCACAACCGGGTTTTGTATCCTAACACGCCTAGAATATCTATGAATGCATGTGATTATCCTGTAAAACCTAGACAAACTCTCATCAAAATATAGAGAAGAATAGGAGTTATCAAATACCACAATCAACCAGATAGTCAGATAACTCTTGGCTCATATACGCGCCACCACGATCAGATCGAAGTGTCTTGATCGTCTTGCCAAGCTGGTTCTGCACTTCGTTTATGAAAGCCTTGAACATTTCAAGTGTTTCATATTTATGTCTCATCAAATAGACATAATCGTATCGACTGAAATCATCAGTGAACGTAACGAAATACAGATAACCTCCTCTAGCGGGCGAGCTCATAGGACCGCATACATCACTATGTATGAGTTCTAACAACTCTGTAGCCCTTTCTCCTTTTCTAGTAAAAGGAGGTTTTGTCATCTTGCCCATCAAACAGGAATCGCATGATTCGATTGATTCATAATCAAAAGAATCAAGAAGTCCATCAGAATGAAGGTTCTCTCCACTTATTCGAGATGCTTTATTTTCCCAAGGCAATTGTTGAACTAGATTTCATCGACCTGCAAGACTCGGAAAAGGTTCTACAAGAAACATATAACCTGGATATGGTCGTATCAACTCCGTAGGTTCCAAACAGCAACCTCATCCCACAAACTATATATAGAAAGTCTGGAGAACTATCAATTCGACACGGTTCAACCACGTTCTACAAAGTCACTAGATCATCAAGATGTTCTTACTCTATCATTCTACAAATCCTCCAAATGATGTTCAAAACGGGTGTCCGAGGTATGCACGTGAACCTGTATGAACCTATATCTATATGTCATATGCAATCATGCAAACCTAACAAAAATCGTCTATATGGAAAAAAAGAAAACGTGTGAATGCAACTAATGCAAAGTGATATGCAGAAAATGAAAAATTTTCCTAAGTCTATATGCTATGATAAAATGCACCTAAACTAAATGCAATCCTAAGTAGATAGACCTGAATGTATGAAGGATCTATCCACCCCCCCAGACTTGAACCATACACCGTCCACGGTGTAGACTCTCGCCCGAAAAAGTAGAATCGAAAACAACGTATGGAAAGAACCAATAAGAGGGATAGAGAAGGCTTAGCTCTGCGAAATTCGTTCGCTCGCAACGAAGTTAACTCACGTCAAACGCAAAAGCTCTCACACACTCTGTGAATTGGAACCTATCCAACGTTGTCTCTCGGAAGTCAATGCTCATCTCTCGTGTGCCGGTGTAAACGCTCATAGAACAACAAACGTTATCCGAACAAAAGCATAATAGCAATGCACTCCGAAAGATCCAAAATACAATCATGGTCTCTACTACCTATGCTACAAAGAAAAAGAAAAAGAAGAGTTACCTAGTGCTCGGGTTGCCTCCCGAGAAGCGCTTGTTTACCGTCATTAGCTCGACCTATCTTGCTCAAATGATGGGAGGGTCTGAGAGGCGAAGATAATCGATCTTTCGCCACCCTTGATGTTGAGCGTTAAGCGCTTCTTTTGGACCTCGTGGATGCTTGAGCCTTCTATCCTCCTTGGGTTTCCAAACTTGTGAAGGAGGTGGATCTTGTGGATGTTTGAGCGATGATTTTGCTCGTTTCGATCCTCTCTTGCTCGTTGCTCCTGCTCGACAACCTGTAATAGAAGGTTCAACAATGGTTATAGGATTATGAGCAGGATATGTACCTCTCTCCAATGATGGTCCTATGTGTTCCTTTGTCCTAAGCCTTTGAGGTAAGGGCTTCAATTTGACCTTCGGGACATTCTCTAGACTCCAATCCGCTTTATTCAGCGTCCCCGTGCTAGGTGGTGGCTCTCTGGTCTCTTGAATGTCTTTAATAATCATCGTGGAGGGTTCGGAGACGTTCGTAGAAGAATCGGATACGTCGATGTGAAAAATGTCCGATTTGCTCAGAGACTGGATCCGGTCCGATTCCAGGTGGAATCGGTTCGTTTCCAATTTGTCTTCAATTTGGATCCGGTCCGAATCCAGGTGGAATCGGTCCGGATTGACCTTCTGTAAAAATCCATCTTCGGAGGCACTTTGGATCCGGTCCGATTCCAGGTGGATTCGGTCCGGATCAAGCTTCTGTAAAACTCCAATTTCGTCCGATCCTTCGTTCAATGCTCGCGTAAGCTCTCGGATATCCTCCCAATTGCTGTATATGCTCTCTTTTGACGCTAGGAGAGATATCTCTAAAGGATCGACTTCCCGAAACTGATCGGAGACTTCTTGAGTGAGGATTTCATGCACATCGACATAGCATGCTGAATCGGTGGTAGACGGCTGTTTCATGTTGTGATCTAAGGTGAACTCCACAGTCTCGTCACCTATCTTCATTGTGAGACGACCAGCACGAACATGAACCACCGCATCGGCCGTGTTTAAGAACGGGCGGCCTAGTATAATCGGTATCTTCGAGTCTTCGTCCATGTCTAAAACAACAAAATCAACGGGAACATAATAATCCCTGACTTTCAATGGGACATCCTCGAGAATACCTGTAGGATACTTGACGGATCGATCTGCTAACTGTAGTGCCATCCTCGTCGGTTTAAGATCTCCAATGTTGAGCTTCTTGTAGATGGACAACGGAAGCAAGCTCACGCTGGCACCCAAATCGCACAATGCACGGTCAATCTCAATGTTCCCGATTTTGCAAGGAATCGAGAAACTACCTGGATCCGATCTCTTTCGTAGCAACTCATGCTGTAGAATCGCAACGCTCACCTCTGTGCTCAAGGATACTGTATCCTTCCCAATCACCCTATTCTTAGTCAAGATATCTTTCAAAAATTTTGCATAAGAAGGGATCTGAAGTAGCGTCTCATAGAAAGGCATCTTAACCTCTAACTTCCGAAGCATATTAACAAATCTAGACAACTGTGTATCCTCAGCATGCTTCTTCAATCGAGAAGGGAAAGGAACGGGTGGTACATAAGGTGGAGGAGCTACATAAGGCGGTTCGACTTCCTCTACATGCACCTTAGGTGTCTCGTGAGCTATGGCTTTCCCTTTCTCCTCGATGGTGTATCTAGAGATCACCCCTTTTTCTGTGGTAGTAATAGGGACCGTCTCAGGCATACTCTCTCCACTTATAAGCTGAATGGCATTGACGTGCTCTCGTGGATTCGGTTCGGGCTTTCCAGGAAATGTATCCTGCTGTCTGGAGACATGCGATGCAAGTTGTGCAATCTGAGTATCGACAAGCTTTAGATGAGCTTCGACCCCATCTAATCTCCTCTCAAAATTGTCTTGCCTGACTTTTATGCTCTGTATCTCGGTCTTCAGCTCATTGAATGATGTCTTCTGATCGAGCATTAGCTGGGTAAGCATCGTCTTGATGTCCGCTTCATCGTCCTTCGCAGGTTGAGGCGCTCGATAACCCTGATTTTGCTGCCCGTATCTTGGATTCTCCTGCACATATCCCTGATTCTGCCCTGAAAATGTGACTGAGTAAAGCCCGGGGGATTCTGAGGGATTCTGGAAACGCCCTGCTGCTGTGCGTTCAATGCTCCACTCGGGTTTCCGTAGGAGAAACCAAGATGATTTTTCTCGACATAATTGGCGTCCTCCACTGCTTCCTCTAGCTCTGGTGGTGTCGGATTCGAACTGCTCTTAGCTTCCAAATGGAGCTTGATAACCGCTAGCTCAGACATGACAGCTTTCAAAACTGCAGATTCTCCTGTATCTATCCGAGCCATGGGTCGTGTATTGCTATCTCTGGACATCCCTCTGGCCTTGGCCATCTTCGCAATCTGAATCTCTAGAGTGTCAAAGGGAATCTCATAAACGCTCCCTCCACAGGCTGCATCCATCCAAGCTCTGGTATCATGTCGTAGTCCATGGATGAACGTGGATAGCAACAGTCGCTTATCCATGCCGTGGTGTGGACAAAGGCGTTGATAACCTTTGAATCTCTCCCATGCGTCGTACAGACTCTCATCACTCTCCTGAGTGAAGCTGTGTATAGCTCTTTGTGCAGCTCGGGTCTTCTCTGGGGAGTAATATTTCGCCATGAATTGCTCCTCTAGCTCCTCCCATGTCGTGATCGAGTTCGGCTCAAGGGTGTAGAACCAATCTCTTGCCCGATCCATCAGTGAAAAAGGAAAGGCCTCCAAGTATACATCCTCGATGGTCATTCCTCGTGCCTTCCTAACTGATCTGCACAACATCTTGAACTGAGTCAAGTGAGCAATGGGATCCTCCGTAGGCTGCCCTCTGAAACTGGCCTGACTAAACATCGTGATGCACTGTGGCGGTAGCTCGAAACTGTCAATGGGCGGACGGTTAATGCATGATAGGAGTTGGGTGTGCTTCGGTGCAATGTAAGATCCCAAAGTCTCCTCTGCAACATAAGTAGCTTCGCCCTCGGTATGCTGATCGTAGAGCGGATTCATGCGCTCTTGGTTCATGTGGTGCTCCTCATCATGAACCGCACGCTCTTGTTGATGGTCGTGCGAACTGCTTGACCTCGACATAGCTTCTCTTCTCTGCTGATTTCGGATGTCCCTCAAAGTACGCTCAATCTCCGGATCGTAGACTAGGTCTTCTTTCCGAGTAGAGCTCCTTGTCATGCACTAGAACCCTAAAATCGCAAAGAAAAAGAAGGACTCGAAACCAAGTGAATCCGCAAAAACCAAAGAAATAAAAACACAAAGAAAAAGAAAAAGAAAACAAGCTAAGATCTAGAATCAATAAAAACCTAGAAATAGGCTAACTAGTCCCCGGCAACGGCGCCAAAAACTTGATACGTGTGTACCGAGTATAAAATCTATAACCCGATTCACAACTCACTGCAAGGATACGGATCGTCGTAACAGGGGTCGAACACGAGGACCGGTTGCTAAATCCAAATCTAGATCGAAAATAGATCAAAGCAAGCAAGCAAGTGATGGTGGAAATATGTAGAATCAATGGTAAGCAATATAAGAAAGCAAATAAAAACGAGTGACCTATCAAACAAGGATGACTACGGGTGTCGGGATCGTATTCGCGTGTATGGGTATATTCTAAGCATGCGAGAATAACGATTATGACTTGTATTCGGGAATCATCAAGCAACAAAGATGGAGAATTCACCTCTCGGTCTACTAACTCCCTACCTACAGAGTAACTCGTCAATCTCTCGATCTATTCAAGTTAACCCTAGGTGCATAAAGAACGCTATCATCAACCCTAAATCGATTAAACCATATCTCTATGTGAATAATACGATCTATCCTATTGATTTTGATCCGAAACAAACCCATATCTCTATGTGGTTCAGAATCCAAGATAATTGATCAAGGGGTTAGCAAACATCAATCCAATAAAAGTGCAAATCAATAGAACCGAATCAAATCAAAACCGAAATCCAAGTTAGGGTTCAAACATACCCAAAACACATACGAATCCCTAACCCATAGTCGTGGATCTACTCACGGTTCATAGAAAACAACAAAAAGCTCATAAAGAAAGAGGTAAAAGAGAGGAAAGAAAGTCTCATGTAGATGTGTAGTCTCCACGATCGAATCTTCCTTCTTCTTCCCGAAATCCCGTGAACTTCTATTCTTCTCTCACCAAAAGCTCTCCAAAAGTCTGTATCTAAGTGTTCTCTAAGGCTCTCCCCTGTTCTAGGACGTGGCTAGGGCTTTTTTATAACCCTAGGGCGGCTCCCAAGAGTCCTATTCCCATTCAAATGCTGAAAATCGCGAAACAGGGTTTTAGACTGGATCCGGACCGATTCCAGGTGGATCCGGACCGGATCCAGATTCCTGGGGGTCGAGTTGCGTGTTCCTGATCCGGCCCGATTCCAGCCGGAATCGGCCCTGCACCGGCAGTTCTCTGGTCTTCACGAATTCGCTCATAACTCTCTGCTCCGGTGTCGGATTTACACGA
>NW_010966275.1:84791-85606 GCF_000463585.1 Tarenaya hassleriana
GTATCTAATACCCATGACGTAGAAGTACACAAGTTAGCCTCTATAACGAAGATACCAGAATTTGAAGCTTCTGCAAGCTTCTTCTTCCTTTGATAGTTATCATAGAGTCTGCAATTTCTATACCAATGCCCAATGGCATGACAGAAATAACACTCTTCCTTCTTGGGTTTGGGCTTAGAGTTAGTGACAACACTTGTCAATTTCCTTTTGCCCTTACCTTTGGAACGCTTCCTGTTGCTAGAACTCTTTCCAACAACCGCCATATCATTCTTCCCTTGGCTCCCAGCTTTCTCTTGGAATGACATATTCAACTGATCAACCATCAATGAATTGTCCATGTCATCTAATTGCTCACGCAATTCCGAAGACATCTTTCCAAGCATCAAACTGGACGCGTCCAGATCATCATCCTCATGCTTTCAATAAGCATCAATGATCGATCCAGAAGCCTTGGTCAGAGGCTTATCCTTCATAAGGATAGATCGCATGGTGAGATTAACCAGATTCCTGCAACAAATATATACTACAGAAAAAGACAAACAAACAGACAGAAAATATGCAAGTCACTTAGTACACTTACTAACACAGATAATAGATGCAATATGACAGGCTCCCACTAAGAAAAACACCCTCAATGAGTTTCCAAGTGAACTAGGATCCATATTTCACATGCTTTTAAGTCAGCTAGGGCATGACGCTCAAAACCATGCTATTTAGGTAGACAACACTTTGTCAATCACATCCTATGTGATTCCTAGATGAGTATGGGATAGTCATACGCTATCACTGCATGTTCCTCATCCCATCATTACCAT
>NW_010966275.1:85841-86382 GCF_000463585.1 Tarenaya hassleriana
TATTCTCTTGGACAAACAACATTTGTTTGCCTTAGATTCGATACCAGAACCCTCTCAATATCCTAATTCAGATATTTGATTCGAGACAACGATTGCACAATCAAAACTCTGAATTCTAGATTGTCATCAAGCTTGGTCTTATGTGAGGCCTTGATTCCTATTCTGATAATTGATCCGACACAACGATTGTTCGATCAAAAACCTGAATTTTTGGAATCCCGGATTGTCCGAGGTCCAGAGCGATCATCGCTTTAATTTTTGAAAAATCCGAAAACCGGAACGGACGATCCAGAAGAGCACGTGGACTTCCGTTCTAGCAATCCAGAATGGACGGTCTGTCTCTAACGGTCCGTCCGTTCCCGATCGTCATGGAACGGACGGTCTGCCATCCGTGGACCGTCCGTTCCAGACCTTCTGGAACGGATGACCGAATGCAGACCGACCCCGAATACCGAACGTTCCATCAGACCCAGACCGGACGGTCCAAAGACCAGACCGGACGGTCTGTCGAACGTAATCCGAAATTCTCTTCTGGTCATCG
>NW_010966275.1:87102-87313 GCF_000463585.1 Tarenaya hassleriana
ATCACCGAGAGTTGAAAGCACAACTCCTCTACACGTATCCACACCGGCGGGATGAATTCCAATAGTTTGGAACGTTTCTGCTAGGATTTGTGAAGAGAAAACGATGTCCTTGACTTGGAATCGATATTCCAATCACTAGAACTCAAAATCAAGCTTCTCTAAGCTCTCATGAGTGTCTTGGACGTCTGAGGTTCGTTCTCTAGGGTTTGTG
>NW_010966275.1:87439-88457 GCF_000463585.1 Tarenaya hassleriana
TCACGAAAGGGAGGAAGATTACCTCGCCCTCTACACGTATCCACACCTCGGGATGGATTCCAACAGTTGGAACTTGTCTGCTAGGGACCGGATGGTCTGGCCCTTTGCGGAACGATTGGTCCGTTCCTCAGCAGAACGAACGGACCATCATGGCTGGACCGTCCGTTCAGACCTGGAGAGGTGATCTAACAAAGCCAGCATTAGTTCGAGTTCTGATCCTTTGTCTCACGATGTCGTATGTTGAACAAGGGCATGGTATGAGCCACCCTTCAAGTTCAACCGCTTACTCGTCTAGGCAAACCGACTGATAAAATAGTTGTACATTCATCTATAGCGTGGCCACGCATTTTCACAGTCCGATTTTCACGAGGGGCCCAACGACATCTCTCCTGCGTAGGAGGTGACAAGTCTCGTATTGCATGTCTACTATCTACATATGATTCGTGAACGTATCTAAGCAACGCCGTTATGATCATCCGGTTAAAGACGACATTTGACGCAGTCAAGACACGTCACTCCTCATATCAGATACTCTAAACATCTCAGGTTTGAGGATCCAAGAACGAACCGCTGTATGAGATTCAAGTCATGACTCATGTCCATGTGACAATCTCATGCGGGTCATCCATTAACTCGTTCCAAACGAGAACCCATGATTGTGATTTGCATCCAATGCATATGATCATTATCATCTATCACACATCATGCTGGTCTTAATTCATCATTGTTCCCAAAATGATAACTTACCAGGGAGTTTAGAATCATCTGCAATGATTCAAGGATATTCACCGTAATATAACAAACATGCTAATCATATAACGGAAAAGTAATGGCATTCATAAACCAATGAATCGATACATAGTCAAAATATCATGTCACGGATCATCGTAGAGCATTACAACCAACAATCTCCCACTATGCTCTATGATCTATCCTACAAACATCTAATCCTCATACCCATAACATGACTATCATGCTTTGACGAAGGGAGAGGCTTCGTCAGCGGGTCGGCAATATT
>NW_010966275.1:88467-90144 GCF_000463585.1 Tarenaya hassleriana
ATGAGCATATTGAGACAACACATGGACCGAATCCCTACATATCGATAAAAATCGGTATATATCTCTCGGTGGATAATCCGATTATCTGAAAATCGATCCAAATTACTAAGCATCATCCGGTAGATGATATGTAACTCAGAAAGCAGCTCGAATTCTAGCCATCGCCAAATGGTCAACAATTTGAGCCAAATAACCATCCGTGCCTGATGAGTTGGTCGATTGTTGATTGATCATATTATTAACTTCATAACTTCCAGAAAACGAATTTAAAAATTGATTTTTGATACCATTGGAAAGCTTTTCCTTATAGCTACGCATAGACACCATAATCGCGCATATCTAATATATGAGCAAAAAGTTTTGAGTATATTTAGACAACATTGACGGAATCCCTACATATCGATAAAAATAGGTATATATCTCTCGGTGGATAATCTGATGATCTGAAAATCGACCCAAACTACTATGCATCATCTGGTAGATGATCTGATATGTTAGAAGTCAACTTGAATTGCTAGCCATCGCCATATGGTCAACAATTCGAGGCAAATAATCAGTCATGCCGATGAGTTGGTCGATTGTTGACTGATAGTATTACTAACCTCATAACTTCCAAAAAACAGGTCAAAATAAATCTTTCTTTATATAATTAGAAAGCTTTTTCTAATATCTATGAATAGACACCATAATCGCGCAGATCTAATATATGAGCAAAACGTAATTAGCATATTGAGACAACACATGGACCGAATCCCTACATATCGATAAAAATCGGTATATATCTCTCGGTCAAAATAAATCTTTCTTTATATCATTAGCAAGCGTTTTCTAATAGCTACGCATAGACACTATAATCGTGCAGATCTAATATATGAGCAAAACATTATGAGCATATTTAGACAACATTGACGGAATCCCTACATATTGATAAAAATCGGTATATATCTCTCGGTGGATAATCCGATGATCTGAAAATTGTCCCAAACTACTATGCATCATCCGGTAGATGATCTGATAAGTTACAAGTCAACTCGAATTTCTAACCATCGCCATATGTGTTGGGTTTTCCTGGGATCTCAAGAGCGAATCTAATTCCTAAGAGATCAGTTCTAGGGTTTGCGTAGCGGATGAAAAACAAAAATTTTGATGAAACCCTAAAACCTATCATGCATGATCTTGTAGAAACGTTAGAACGCTTACCTCAATCGATCTGGGGCATGTATCAATCGAAGAACGCGTCTGATCACTGTAGGCAGGAAGAATACCTTGCCCTCTACACGTATCCACACGGCGGAAAGGATTCCAACAGTTGGAACTTGTCTGCTAGGACTGAAGAACGTTTTCTTCTTTACGCAAGGGTTTCAGGGAGCTTTCTCTTAGCTTTCTCACTCTCCAAACCTCTCCCTAGGGTTTGAAAATCGTGCCAAAAGAGTTGGGTGGCGTTCCCCTAAGTTTTCCCACATTAAAACCCTAATTAGAGCGAGTTTAGTAAATCCCGACGTCTGGGCCGACGGATCTACGTCCAGACCGATCGGTCTGGGTTAGCTGGACCGATCGGTCCAGACCTTTTGGACCGGTCGGTCTGGCCTCCGCTCCACCGGGATTTTCTCGTCTCTTTTCGCGCATTCGTCCTTTCCTGTGTGTGTGACCCTGTAGGCTCATCCGATATAGCAGTAT
>NW_010966275.1:90662-92718 GCF_000463585.1 Tarenaya hassleriana
GTATCTGATACACGCCTTTATAGTCCTCTTGTTACGCAGGACGTTTGATGTAATCAAAGTACGCAACTCCTCATGTTGGATTCTGTAGATATCTCAGGTCTCAGGATCCAATCATGGAACCGTCATATGAGATTCAAGTCATGACGCTAGTCCATGTGACAATCTCATGCGGGTCAATCCAGTATTCCGTTCTCCAACGAATACCTATGATTGTGATCGTATCCAAATACCTATGATCATCTATATGATCATCAATCACACATCATACTAGTCTTATTATGTCATCATTCCCATAATGACACAAGATTAGGGAGTTAAGTATCATTCATAACGATACATGGATTTCATAACACATCTAGTATGCAAGAACATGTAATGAATCAAATACTCTCATAAAACATAGAAAGTATCAATACATCAAATGTATCTAAATAAAGCTCATAAACAGTACATCACAGAGCACTAAACCACAATATGGTCAACAATTCGAGGCAAATAATCAGCCATGCCTGATGAGTTGGTCGATTGTTGACTGATAATATTATTAACTTCATAACTTCCAGAAAACATGTCAAAATAAATCTTTCTTTATATCATTAGAAAGCTTTTTCTAATATCTATGCATAGAAACTATAATCGCGCAGATCTAATATATAAGCAAAACGTTGTGAGCATATTGAGACAACACATGCACCGAATCCCTACATATTGATAAAAATCGGTATATATCTCTCGGTGGATAATCGGATGATCTTGAAATCGATCCAAATTACTAAGCATCGTCTGGTAGGTGATCTGTAACTCAGAAGTCAACTCATTCTCTAGCCATCACAAAATGATCAACAATTCGAGGAAAATAATCAGACATGTCCGATGAGTTGGTCGATTGTTGACTGATCATATTATTCACTTCATAACTTCCATAAAATATGTCAAAATAAATCTTTCTTTATATCATTAGCAAGCTTTTTCTAATAGCTACGCATAGACACTATAATCGTGCAAATCTAATATACGAACAAAAAGTTATGAGCATATTTAGACAACACATTGACGAAATCCTTACATATCGATAAAAATCGGTATATATCTCTCGGTGGATAATCCGATGATCTGAAAATCGATCCAAACTACTATACATTATCCGAAAGATGATCTGATAAGTTAGAAGTCAACTCGAATTGCTAGCCATCACCATATGGTCAACAATTCGAGGCAAATAACCTGCCATGCCCGATGAGTTGGTCGATTGTTGACTGATAATCTTATTAACTTCATAACATCCAGAAAACATGTCAAAATAAAACTTTCTTTATATCATTAGAAAGCTTTATCTAATATCTATGCATAGACACCATAATCGCGCAGATCTAATATATGAACAAAACGTTACGAGCGTATTGACACAACACATGGACCGAATCCCTACATATCGATAAAAATCGGTATTTATCTCTCGGTGGATAATACGATGATTTGAAAATCGATCCAAATTACTAAGTATCGTCCGATAGATGATCTGAAACTCAGAAGTCAACTCGAATACTAGCCATCGCCAAATGGTCAACAATTCGAGGCAAATAACCAGCCATGCCCGATGAGTTGGTCGATTGTTGACTGATCATATTATTAACTTCATAACTTCCATGAAACATGTCAAAACAAATCTTTCTTTATATCATTAGAAAGCTTTTTCTACTATCTATGCATAGATACCATAATCGCGTAGATCTAATATATGCGCAAAATGTTATGAGCATATTGAGACAACACATGGACCGAATCCCTACATATCGATAAAAATCGGTATATATCTCTCGGTGAATTATCCGATGATCTGAAAATCGATCCAAATTACTAAGCATCGTCTGGTAGATTATCTGTAACTTCGAAGTCAACTCGAATTCTAGCCATCGCCAAATGGTCAACAATTTGAGCCAAATAACCATCCATGCCCGATGAGTTGGTCGATTGTTGACTGATCATATTATTAACTTCATAACTTCCACAAAACGTGTCCAAAAAATTCTTTCTTGATACCATTAGAAAGCCTTTT
>NW_010966275.1:92878-97320 GCF_000463585.1 Tarenaya hassleriana
GAATCCCTACATATTGATAAAAATCGGTATATATATATCGGTGGATAATCCGATGATCTGATAATTGACCCCTATACTATGCATCATCCGATGATGATCTGATAAGTTAGAAGTCAACTCAAATTGCTAGCCATCGCCATATGGTCATCAATTTGAGCCAAATAACTATCCATGCCCGATGAGATGGTCGATTGTTCACTGATCATATTATTAACTTCATAACTTCCACAAAACATGTCCAAAAAATTCTTTCTTGATACCATTAGAAAGCCTTTTCTATTAGCTACGCATAAACACCATAATCGCGCAGATCTAATATATGAGCAAAAAGTTATGACATTATTTAGACAACATTGACAGAATCCCTATATATTGATAAAAAACGGTATATATATCTCGGTAGATAATCCGATGATCTGAAAATTGACACAAACTATACTATGCATCATTCGATAGATGATCTGATAAGTTAGAAGTCAACTCGAAATGCTAGTCATCGCTATATGGTCAACAATTCGAGGCAAATAATCAGCCATGCTCGATGAGTTGGTCGATTGTTGATTGATAATATTATTAACTTCATAACTTCCAGAAAACATGTCAAAATAAATCTTTCTTTATATCATTAGAAAGCTTTATCTAATATCTATGCATAGACACCATAATCGCGCAGATCTAATATATGAGCAAAACGTTATGAGCATATTGAGACAACATATGGACCGAATCCCTACATATTGATAAAAATCGGTATATATCTCTCGGTGGATAATCCGATGATCTGAAAATCGATCTAAATTACTAAGCATCGTCCGTAAGATGATCTGTAACTCAGAAGTCAACTCGAATTGCTAGCCATCACCATATGGTCAACAATTCGAGGCAAATAACTAGTCATGCCCGATGAGTTGGTCGATTGTTGACTGATAATATTATTAACTTCATAACTTCCAGAAAACATGTCAAAATAAATCTTTCTTTATGTCATTAGCAAGATTTTTCTAATAGCTACGCATAGACGCTATAATCGTGCAGATCTAATATATGAGCAAAACGTTATGAGCATATTTAGACAACACATTGATGGAATCCCTACAAATCGATAAAAATCGGTATATATCTCTCGAGGATATTCCGATGATCTGAAAATCGACCCAAACTACTATGCATTATCAGATAGATGATCTGATAAGTTAGAAGTCAACTCGAATTGCTAGCCATCACCATATGGTCAATAATTTGAGGTAAATAACCAGTCATGCCCGATGAGTTGATCGATTGTTGACTGATAATATTATTAACTTCATAACTTTCAGAAAACATGTCAAAATAAATCTTTCTTTATATCACTAGAAAGCTTTATCTAATATCTATGCATAGACACCTTAATTGCGCAGATCTAATATATAAACAAAACGTTATGAGCATATTGACACAACACATGGACTGAATTCCTACATATCGATAAAAATCGGTATATATCTCTCGGTGAATAATACGATAATCTGAAAATCGATCCAAATTACTAAGCATCGTCCAATAGAAGATCTGAAACTCAGAAGTCAACTCGAATTCTAGCTATCGCCAAATGGTCAAATTCGAGGCAGATAATCAGACATGTCCGATGAGTTGGTCGATTGTTGAATGATCATATTATTAACTTTATAACTTTCATAAAACATGTCAAAACAAATCTTTCTTTATATCATTAGAAAGTTTTTTCTACTATCTATGTATAGATACCATAATCGCGCAGATCTAATATATGAGCAAAACGTTATGAGCATATTGAGATAACACATGGACTGAATCCCTACATATCGATAAAAATCAGTATATGTCTCTCGGTGGATAATCCGATGATCTGAAAATCGATCCAAATTACTAAGCATCGTCCGATAGATCATCTGTAATTCAGAAATCAACTCGAATTCTAGCCATCGCCATATGGTCAACAATTTGAGCCAAATAACCATCCATGCCCGATGAGTTGGTCGATTGTTGACTGATCATATTATTACCTTCATAACATTCACAAAACGTATCCAAAAAATTCTTTCTTGATACCATTAGAAAGCCTTTTCTAATAGCTACGCATAGACACCATAATCGCGTAGATCTAACATATGAACAAAAAGTTATGAGCATATTTTGGCAACATTGACGGAATCCCTACATATTGATAAACATCGGTATATATCTCTGGGTGGATAATCCGATGATCTGATAATTGACCCAAACTATGTGATAAGTTAGAAGTCAATTCGAATTGCTAGCCATCGCCATATGGTCAACAATATGCAAATAACCTTTCATGCCCGATGAGTTGGTCGATTGTTGAATTATAATATTATTAACTTCATAACTTCCAGAAAACATGTCAAAATAAATCTTTCTTTATGTCATTAGTAAGGTTTTTCTAATAGCTACGCATAGACACTATAATCGTGCAGATCTAATATATCAGCAAAACGTTATGAGCATATTTAGACAACACATTGATGGAATCCCTACATATCGATAAAAATCGGTATATATCTCTCGGTGGATAATCCGATGATCTGAAAATCGATCCAAACTACTATGCATTATCAGATAAATGATCTGATAAGTTAGAAGTCAACTCGAATTGCTTGCCATCACCATATGGTCAACAATTTGAGGTAAATAACCAGCCATGCCCGATGAGTTGATCGATTGTTGACTGATAATATTATTAACTTCATAACTTTCAGAAAACATGTCAAAATAAATCTTTCTTTATGTCACTAGAAAGCTTTATCTAATATCTATGCATAGACACCTTAATCGCGTAGATCTAATATATGAACAAAACGTTATGAGCATATTGACACAACACATGGACCGAATCCCTACATATCGATAAAAATCGGTATATATCTCTCGGTGGATAATACGATGATCTGAAAATCGATCCAAATTACTAAGCATCGTCCAATAGAAGATCTGAAACTCAGAAGTCAACTCGAATTCTAGCCATCGCCAAATGGTCAAATTCGAGGCAGATAATCAGACATGTCCGATGAGTTGGTCGATTGTTGAATGATCATATTATTAACTTTATAACTTTCATAAAACATGTCAAAACAAATCTTTCTTTATATCATTAGAAAGTTTTTTTTCTACTATCTATGCATAGATACCATAATCGCGCAGATCTAATATATGAGCAAAACGTTATGAGCATATTGAGACAACACATGGACCGAATCCCTACATATCGATAAAAATCGGTATATATCTCTCGGTGGATAATACGATGATCTGAAAATCGATCCAAATTACTAAGCATCGTCCAATAGAAGATCTGAAACTCAGAAGTCAACTCGAATTCTAGCCATCGCCAAATGGTCAAATTCGAGGCAGATAATCAGACATGTCCGATGAGTTGGTCGATTGTTGAATGATCATATTATTAACTTTATAACTTTCATAAAACATGTCAAAACAAATCTTTCTTTATATCATTAGAAAGTTTTTTCTACTATCTATGTATAGATACCATAATCGCGCAGATCTAATATATGAGCAAAACGTTATGAGCATATTGAGATAACACATGGACTGAATCCCTACATATCGATAAAAATCAGTATATGTCTCTCGGTGGATAATCCGATGATCTGAAAATCGATCCAAATTACTAAGCATCGTCCGATAGATCATCTGTAATTCAGAAATCAACTCGAATTCTAGCCATCGCCATATGGTCAACAATTTGAGCCAAATAACCATCCATGCCCGACGCAATTAAGAATTTGCGATGGAAAAATCCGTCGCAAATACAAAGGAAATCCGTCGCAATTAAGAATTTGCGACGGAATGCGACGAACTTATTTCCGTCGCTATAGCGCTGTCGCAAACGTATAACGGTCGTTAATCCGTCGTATTTTTGCGACGGAAGAAATCTGCGTTTTGCGACGGAAAGTGACGGATAATTCCGTCGCAATTTGCGACGGAATTTTTTCTGTCGCATTCCGTCGCAAATGTTTTAAAATTTAAAAAAAAATAAAAAAATTATATACTATATATACACGTACATATATACATTTTCACATACACATACACCTATATACACATACATTCATACACAAACATTACACACATACAAATATATATACACACATACATACATATATACACATATATTTTTATATACACATACTCATATATACACAAACACACATACACATTCACACATATACACATATACATATATATACACATACATAAATATTCATACATACACATTTCACAAACACATACACATACATATAAACACACACATATACACATATTCATATACACATACAATCACATATACATACACATACATATTCACATTCACATATATACACATACACATACATAAACACACACACATACACATTCACACATATATACACATTCACTTACACACA
>NW_010966275.1:97416-99806 GCF_000463585.1 Tarenaya hassleriana
TACATACATACATACATACATACATACATACATACATACATACATACATACATACATACATACATACATACATACATACAATACACACACATTAACAACACATAAACATACATACACACAAAATATACATACACATATGTACACACACAAAATATATATATATAATCCATATATACTCATATATACATATTCACACTCATATACATATATACATACCTTGATATATCTTGAAGATATCTTGGAGGAAAACAACGTTGGAAAAAAATTGGAGAAGATTAAGATTTTTTTTTTGGAAACTTCAAAGTCTGAAGAAAGAAGACGAAGTCGGTGCTTTTATTTCGTGTTGCGACGGAAATTACCGTCGCCATCCGTCGCAAAACGAAATAAAAACCGCGAAAATTTGAAAATTTTCATCAAAAATAATGAAATAAATGAAATTAGTATTTGCGACGGAAATTTCCGTCGCCATCCGTCGCAAAACGAAATAAAAACCGCGAAAATTTAAAAATTTTCATCGAAAATAACGAAATAAATGAAATTAGTATTTGCGACGGAAATTTCCGTCGCAAATCCGTAGATAATTCTGAAAAATAAATAAATTAAATTAAAAATAATTAAAATTAACATTTGCTACGGAAAATTTCCGTCGCAAATAATGTTTATTATTGCGACGGCAACGTCTCCGTTGCATTCCGTTGCAAATTTTCGACGGATTTTACGACTCTTTGAGACGTAAAATTTTTTCCCGCATTCCGTCGCTAAACCGTCGTATTCCGTCGTAATTTTGTATGCGACGGAATTTTCCGTCGCAAGTTCCATAGCTATACGAGAATTTTCTTGTAGTGTCCCTACATATCGATAAAAATCGGTATATATCTCTCGGTGGATAATCCGATGATCTGAAAATCGATCCAAATTACTAAGCATCGTCTGATAGATCATCTGTAATTCAGAAGTCAACTCGAATTCTAGCCATCGGCAAATGGTCAACAATTTGAGCTAAATAACCATCCATACTCGATGAGTTGGTCGATTGTTGACTGATCATATTATTAACTTCATAACTTCCACAAAACGTATCCAAAAAATTCTTTCTTGATACCATTAGAAAGCTTTTTCTAATAGCTACGCATAGACACCATAATCGCGTAGATCTAATATATGAAAAAAAAGTTATGAGCATATTTTGACAACATTGACGGAATCCCTACATATTGATAAACATCGGTATATATCTCTCGTGGATAATCCGATGATTTGATAATTGACCCAAACTATACTATGCATCATCCGGTAGATGATCTGATAAGTTAGAAGTCAATTCGAATTGCTAGCCATCGCCATATGGTCAACAATATGAGCCAAATAACCTTCCATGCCCGATGAGTTGGTCGATTGTTGAATGATCATATTAGTAACTTCATAACTTCCACAAAACGTGTTCAAAAAATTCTTTCTTGACACCATTAAAAAGGCTTTTCTATTAGCTATGCATAAACACCATAATCGCGCAGATCTAATATATGAGCAAAACGTTATGACATTATTTAGACAACATTGACGGAATACCTACATATTGATAATAATCGGTATATATCTCTCGGTGGATAATCCGATGATCTGAAAATTGACCCAAACTATACTATGCATCATCCGGTAGATGATGAGATAAGTTAGAAGTCAACTCGAATTGCTAGTCGTCGCCATATGGTCAACAATTCGAGGCAAATAATCAGCCATGCTCGATGAGTTGGTCGATTGTTGACTGATAATATTATTAACTTCATAACTTCCAGAAAACATGTCAAAATAAATCTTTCTTTATATCATTAGAAAGCTTTATCTAATATCTATGCATAGACACCATAATCGCGTAGATCTAATATATGAACAAAACGTTATGAGCATATTGACACAACACATGGACCGAATCCCTACATATCGATAAAAATCGGTATATATCTCTCGGTGGATAATACGATGATCTGAAAATCGATCCAAATTACTAAGCATCGTCCAATAGATGATCTGAAACTCAGAAGTCAACTCCAATTCTAGCCATCGCCAAATGGTCAAATTCGAGGCAAATAATCAGCCATGCTCGATGAGTTGGTCGATTGTTGACTGATAATATTATTAACTTCATAACTTCCAGAAAACATGTCAAAATAAATCTTTCTTTATATCATTAGAAAGCTTTATCTAATATCTATGCATAGACACCATAATCGCGTAGATCTAATATATGAACAAAACGTTACGAGCGTATTGACACAACACATGGACTGAATCCCTACATATCGATAAAAATCGGTATATATCTTTCGATAGATAATACGATGATCTGAAAATCGATCCAAATTACTAAGTATCGTCCGGTAGATGATCTG
>NW_010966275.1:99997-104484 GCF_000463585.1 Tarenaya hassleriana
GACACCATAATCGCGCAGATCTAATATATGAGCAAAAAGTTATGAGTATATTTAGACAACATCGACGGAATCCCAACATATTGATAAAAATCGGTATATATCTCTCGGTGGATAATACGATGATCTGAAAATTGACCCAAACTACTATGCATCATCCGGTAGATGATCTGATAAGTTAGAAGTCAACTCGAATTGCTAGCCATCGCCATATGGTCAACAATTCGAGGCAAATAATCAGCCTGCCCGATGAGTTGGTCGATTGTTGACTGATAATATTATTAACTTTATAACTTCCAGAAAACATGTCAAAACAAATCTTTCTTGATATCATTTGAAAGTTTTTTCTACTATCTATGCATAGATACCATAATCACGCAGATTTAATATATGAGAAAAATGTTATGACCATATTGAGACAACACATGGACCGAATCCCTACATATCGATAAAAATCGGGATATATCTCTCGGTGGATAATCCGATGATCCGAAGATCAATCCAAATTACTAAGCATCGTCCGATAATGATCTGTAACTCAGAAGTCAACTCGAATTCTAGCCATCTCCAAATGGTCAACAATTTTAGCCAAATAACCATCCATGCCCGATGAGTTGGTCGATTGTTGACTGATTATATTATTAACTTCATAACTTCCACAAAACGTGTCCAAAAAATTCTTTCTTGATACCATTAGAACGTCTTTTCTAATAGTTACGCTTTGACACCATAATCGCGCAGATCTAATATATGAGCAAAAAGTTATGAGCATATTTAGACAACATTGACGGAATCCCTACATATTGATAATAATCAGTATATATCTCTCGGTGGATAATCCGATGATATGAAAATTGACCCAAACTACTAAGCATCATCCGTAGATGATCTGATAAGTTAGAAGTCATCTCGAATTTCTAGCCATCGCCATATGGTCAACAATTCGAGGCAAATAATCAGCCTGCCCGATGAGTTGGTCGATTGTTGACTGATAATATTATTAACTTCATAATTTCCAGAAAACATGACAAAATAAATCTTTCTCTATATCATTAGAAAGCTTTTTCTAATATCTATGCATAGACACTATAATCGCGCAGATCTAATATATAAGCAAAAAGTTATGAGCATATTTAGACAACACATGCACTGAATCCCTACATATCGATAAAAATCGGTATATATCTCTCGGTGGATAATCGGATGATCTTAAAATCGATCCAAATTACTAGACATCGTCCGGTAGATGATCTGTAACTCAGAAGTCAACTCGAATTCTAGCCATCACCAAATGGCCAACAATTCGAGGAAAATAATCAGACATGTCCGATGAGTTGGTCGATTATTGACTGATCATATTATTCACTTCATAACTTCCATAAAAAATGTCAAAATAAGTCTTTCTTTATATCATTAGCAAGCTTTTTCTAATAGTTACGCATAGACACTATAATCGTGTAGATCTAATATATGAGCAAAAAGTTATGAGCATATTTAGACAACACATTGACGGAATCCCTACATATCGATAAAAATCGGTCTCGGTGGATAATCCGATGATCTGAAAATAGACCCAAACTACTGTGCATTATCCGATAGATGATTTGATAAGTTAGAAGTCAACTCGAATTGCTAGCAATCACCATATGGTCAACAATTCGAGGCAAATAACCAGCCATGCCCGATGAGTTGGTCGATTTTTGACTGATAATCTTATTAACTTCATAACTTCAAGAAAACCTGTCAAAATAAATCTTTCTTTATATCATTAGAAAGCTTTATCTAATATCTATTCATAGACACCATAATCGCGTAGATATAATATATGAACAAAACGTTACGAGCGTATTGACACAACACATGGACCGAATCCCTACATATCGATAAAAATCGGTATATATCTCTCGGTAGATAATCCGATGATCTGGAAATTGACCCAAACTATACTATGCAACAATTCGAGGCAAATACCCAGCCATACCTGATGAGTTGGTCGATTGTTGACTGATAATCTTATTAACTTCATAACTTCCAGAAAACATGTCAAAATAAATCTTTCTTTATATCATTAGAAAGCTTTATCTAATATCTATGCATAGACACTATAATCGCGCAGATATAATATATAAACAAAACGTTACGAGCGTATTGACACAACACATGGACCGAATCCCTACATATCGATAAAAATCGGTATATATCTCTCGGTGGATAATACGATGATTTGAAAATCGATCCAAATTACTAAGCATCGTCCGATAGATGATCTGAAACTCAAAAGTCAACTCGAATACTAGCCATCGCCAAATGGTCAACAATTCGAGGCAAATAACCAGCCATGCCCGATGAGTTGATCGATTGTTGACTGATCATATTATTAACTTCGTAACTTCCATGAAACATGTCAAAACAAATCTTTCTTTATATCATTAGAAAGCTTTTTCTACTATCTATGCATAGATACCTTAATCGCGTAGATCTAATATATGCGCAAAACGTTATGAGCATATTGAGACAACACATGGACCGAATCCCTACATATCGATAAAAATCGGTATATATCTCTCGGTGAATTATCCGATGATCTGAAAATCGATCCAAATTACTAAGAATTGTCCGGTAGATTATCTGTAACTCAGAAGTCAACTTGAATTCTAGCCATCGCCAAATGGTCAACAATTTGAGCCAAATAACCATCCATGCCCGATGAGTTGGTCGATTGTTGATTGATCATATTATTAACTTCATAACTTCCACAAAACGTGTCCAAAAAATTCTTTCTTGATACCATTAGAAAGCCTTTTCTATTAGCTACGCATAAACACCATAATCGCGCAGATAATATATGAGCAAAAAGTTATGACATTATTTAGACAACATTGATGGAATCCCTACATATTGATAAAAATCGGTATATATATCTCGGTGGATAATCCGATGATCTGATAATTGACCCCTATACTATGCATCATCCGATGATGATCTGATAAGTTAGAAGTCAACTCAAATTGCTAGCCATCGCCATATGGTCATCAATTTGAGCCAAATAACTATCCATGCCCGATGAGATGGTCGATTGTTGACTGATCATATTATTAACTTCATAACTTCCACAAAACATGTCCAAAAAATTCTTTCTTGATACCATTAGAAAGCCTTTTCTATTAGCTACGCATAAACACCATAATCGCGCAGATCTAATATATGAGCAAAAAGTTATGACATTATTTAGACAACATTGACAGAATCCCTACATATTGATAAAAAACGGTATATATATCTCGGTAGATAATCCGATGATCTGAAAATTGACACAAACTATACTATGCATCATTCGATAGATGATCTGATAAGTTAGAAGTCAACTCGAAATGCTAGTCATCGCTATATGGTCAACAATTTGAGCCAAATAACTATCCATGCCCGATGAGATGGTCGATTGTTGACTGATCATATTATTAACTTCATAACTTCCACAACACGTGTCCAAAAAATTCTTTCTTGATACCATTAGAAAGCCTTTTCTGTAGCACCCGTAACCCGTCTCCCGCTCACGAGTTGTGCCACATGGACGCTCAAACATATGATAAAATAGCGGGAATTTAAAAACATGTTATTTTATTACACACGCAGCGGAAAAACAAGTATATGTTTACAAACCCACATACAGTAGTATACACACAAACATAAGGACGACAACTATAATATAATACAGGGTCAAGTCACCGCCCGTACAAACCAACATAAGTCCAAAGAAAGAAAAGTACATGATCCAGATATCTCCTCACGCGTCACCAGCACCCTCGTCCTGCTGCTGCCAATACTGCTCCGTGCCTGAAACGTTGCATAACAATGTCCATAAGCTACGTGCTTAGTGAGTACTTCGGGTTAGACCCGAAGATCATACTCAAATGGCAAATGGCCAAACACAATCAATATTATACATACACTAGATATAAGTGTATACATATATACACACTTCATGCCAGGAAACACAATTCACTCAATCGCACAAGTAATTCACTTATCACACACACTCAGTCCGCATGATGTATCATCGGACATAACCGTCAATTCATCTCTATGTGCATCGCACACATAAGACACCACACCGGATCTGGTCTCACCAGTCCAAGACATATGTACACAAGTCATAGTTCGACCCATCGGGTCTCTCAGTAATAACCGTACCGTCAAATCATCTCCACGTGTGCATCGCACACGTGGGTAAGGACGCTCCATGTGCAACGCACACCCCCCGCTCTCCTCGGCAATCGCCGGAACAATAAAACACGCCATCCAAATCCCTACTCCATAAAACATAATACATCAACCATCCCCTCTGACATCGATGTCTGAAAAAAAACCGGAGAACTCAGATTTCGCGGCCATATTTTGCAAGGTCAAGAATGGCGAAAGGCCGTGAATGGACTAGCGGGTGAAAATAGATAAAACGTAGTGAACGCAAGAGTCGACGAGTGCGATTATAC
>NW_010966275.1:105457-107800 GCF_000463585.1 Tarenaya hassleriana
CCGTTTTCGTCCGTTTTTCTCGCTCGTTTCGGTCCAATCCTTCGGGTCAACTTGGTTAGGGTCTAACTTAATATTTTAGGGACATTTTTATGACTTATATTTAATTTTCTAAAATTCGGTTCCATGGTGAAATTTACGGGTTATTACATTCTACCCCCCTTAAAATGAATTCGTCCCGAATTCTAATAAGGGAGTTGAGAGAAGATACATACCGAAGAGATGTGGGTAATGGTCGCGTATCTCTTGTTCCGGCTCCCCTGTCATGTCCGAGACTCCTTGGCTGCTCCAAATGACTTTGACCAAAGGAATCTCCTTGTTCCGCAATCTCTTGATCTTTCGATCGACGATCTGAAGTGGTTGATCGCGGATTCTGACATCACTGGTAAGCTCAATCTCCTGTGGCTGCAATATATGGGAAGGATCCGCGATGTATTTCCGCAACATAGATACATGGAATACATCGTGGATGCGACCGAGCTCTGGAGGTAGGTCCAACCGGTACGCTACAGCTCCGACCTTCGCAATCACAGGGTATGGCCCAATGTAACGCGGCTTGAGTTTCCCCGTCTTTCCAAATCGCGTATACCCTCTAATCGCCTGTACTCGGAGAAATACAAGATCGCTCACCTCAACTGTAAAGTCTCTTCTTCTCCGGTCCGCATAGGACTTCAGGCGATCCTGTGCGACCTTCAGATTGACCTTGATCTTGCGGATAACCTCTGTCGTTTCTTCCACAATCTCAGGTCCAAAGATGCGTCGCTCTCCGATCTCCGTCCAACACAAAGGCGTCTTACAAGACCGGCCGTATAAGGCCTCGTAAGGTGGCATACCTATGCTGGCGTGGTAGCTGTTGTTGTACGCAAATTCGCACAACGTCAGGTACCTATCCCAAGGAACTCCCCATTCCAGAATACACGCTCTCAACATATCCTCGAACGTCTGAATGGTTCGCTCCGATTGCCCGTCTGTCTGAGGATGATAAGCAGTACTCATCCTCAGCTGAGTTCCCATCGCGCTCTGTAGGGCACCCCATAGTCGCGCGGTAAACCGGGGATCACGATCTGAAACGATCTCACTCGGAACTCCATGCAAGCGGACAATCTCATCAATATAAATATGTGCCAGCTTCTCCACTGTATACTCCTGTCGAATCGGAATGAAATGTGCGGACTTCGTCAATCGATCGACGACCACCCAAATAGCATTCTTCTTCGCTGGGGTCGTCGGTAATCCAACCACAAAATCCATCGCAATCGAGTCCCACTTCCATTCCGGAATCGCCAATGGCTGTAACTTCCCACTGGGCATCTGTCGCTCCGCTTTCACCTGCTGACAGATCAAGCAATGGGCTACAAACTCTGCAACGTCCCTCTTGATCCCTGGCCATGTGTACCACTGTCTCAAACCCTGGTACATCTTGCTGGCTCCCGGATGTATGGCCAATCGAGACTGATGTGCCTCTCGCAAAATGTCCTGTCTCAGCTCAAGGTCTGCTGGTACACAAAGTCGCTGATGGAGCCTCAATGCATGCTCCTCATCTATCTGATATCCCTTCTCACCATATCTGCTAATTTCCTCAATAATCTTCTGCAAATCCGGATCATGACTTTGTCCCTCTATCACACGTCTCCTCAAACTCAAATCATGATCCTCCTCGATTTCCATATGTCCTAACATAGCTGACAACTCAACTATGTTCTCCTGCGAAGATGAGAGTATCTGAATAGCTAATAGAATCTTCTTCCGACTCAATGCATCTGCGACTACATTCGCCTTGCCTGGATGATATGCAATCTCCAAATCATAATCAGCTATCAACTCAATCCATCTACGCTGTCGAAGATTCAGATCCTTCTGCGATATCACATAGGTTAAGCTCTTGTGATCAGTGTTGAGCTTAACCTTCTCCCCATATAGATAGGATCTCCAAATCTTCAACGCATGTACCACTGCTGCCAGCTCCAAATCGTGCGTCGGATAATTCTCCTCATGTTTCCTCAGCTGTCGGGATGCGTATGCAATCATATGTCCTTCCTGCATCAATACGCAACCCAAGCCTTGCTTCGACGCATCGGTATACATCTCATACAGTATACCTGGCTGTGGTAATGCCAAGATAGGGGCGGTCGTGAGTCGTCTCTTGAGCTCCACAAAGCTCACTTCGCACTCCGGTGTCCAATCAAACCGCACATTGTTCCCTGTCAACTTCGTCATTGGTTTTGCCAACTTGGCAAAACCCTCGACAAATCTCCTGTAGTACCCTGCTAATCCCAAGAAACTGCGGATCTCTGTGGCATTGGTAGGCGTCTTCCACTCCATCACAGCCTCAATCTTTGCCGGATC
>NW_010966275.1:109311-110077 GCF_000463585.1 Tarenaya hassleriana
GTAATCCAGTCACGAACTTCTGGATCTTCAGCCTCTCGGTCGGCACCAGATGTGCCCCATATCGCAGCAAACGAGTGAACTCAACCTCATACACAGCTAAAGTGTGATCACCCTGCTCCAGATGGAGGAACTCCACAATACGGTGGTCCTGATCTCCCTTCAGACAATACTTGTCTTCAAAACGCGCCCGGAACTCCTCCCAAGTGAACTGATATCCCGGTACTGCCTCACGAACCACTTCCTCCCACCAGTGAAGAGCTTCTCCATACAGATGGTGACTCGCGATCTCTGTCCGGTACTGCAGTGGGCATCTGACATAATCCAGATCCCTGGAGATGCGGATCAGCCAATCCTCCGCGATCTCAGGTCTCTGAGTACCCTCAAACCTCGGTGTCCCCATCATCCGAAGTTCCCGTATCAAGGGCAGGTAGTCCACCACAACAGGGGCTAGATGCCCTGGTGGTCCCGGCGGAGGTGGGGGTGGAATACCCTCTGGTCTAGCTCCAGCCTGATGTGGCATGTTCATCTGGTACTGATGCCACATCGTATCAAAGAACTGCTGCTGGAACTCTGGTGGTGCATGCTCGGGTGGAGGGGGTTCTTCCCTCACCGGCAAACGGGCAGGTCTACCACGTCTCGGAGGCATCGGTACAATGCAGACAAGGGAAAAAATTTCAGTTCTGGTGACTTCAGGATCATGTATAAATACGTTTGAAAACCCTTCTTCCAAAAATCGTTTGAAATCATAAACAGTGTTTCTGTGGGT
>NW_010966275.1:110147-112313 GCF_000463585.1 Tarenaya hassleriana
GGATGCCAAGACAGTCGTCGATCCACTTCAGGCTATGTTTTTCTGTTAGCCGGTGGAGCTGTGTCGTGGAAAAGTGTTAAACAAACACTAACGACAGTTTCAACTATGGAAGCAGTGTGACACCCGTAACCCGTCTCCCGCTCACGAGTTGTGCCACATGGACGCTCAAACATATGATAAAATAGCGGGAATTTAAAAACATTTTATTTTATTACACACGCAGCGCAAAAACCAGTATATGTTTACAAACCCACGTACAGTAGTATACACACAAACATAAGGACGACAACTATAATATAATACAGGGTCAAGTCACCGCCCGTACAAACCAACATAAGTCTAAAGAAAGAAAAGTACATGATCCAGATATCTCCTCAGGCGTCACCAGCACCCTCGTCCTGCTGCTGCCAATACTGCTCCGTGCCTGAAACGTTGCATAACAACGTCCATAAGCTACGTGCTTAGTGAGTACTTCGGGTTAGACCCGAAGATCATACTCAAATGGCAAATGGCCAAACACAATCAATATTATACATGCACTAGATATAAGTGTATACATATATACACACTTCATGCCAGGAAACACAATTCACTCAATCGCACAAGCAATTCACTTATCACACACACTCAGTCCGCATGATGTATCATCGGACATAACCGTCAATTCATCTCTATGTGCATCGCACACATAGGACACCACACCGGATCTGGTCTCACCAGTCCAGGACATATGTACACAAGTCATAGCTCAACCCATCGGGTCTCTCAGTAATAACCGTACCCTCAAATCATCTCCACGTGTGCATCGCACACGTGGGTAAGGACGCTCCATGTGCAACGCACACCCCCCGCTCTCCTCGGCAATCGCCGGAACAATAAAATACGTCATCCAAATCCCTACTCCATAAAACATAATACATCAACCATCCCCTCTGACATCGATGTCACCTCTCGATGCCAGAGCGCCAGGTGCCTCCTCCAGGCCACCACCGACTATGTCGAGCGAAGTCAGTACACAACTGACAACCTCTCGCCGGCCGTCCGCCACGGAGAAACTCATTGGACCCGAGCTCAGGTCTTTCTGAGTTCCTTCGCATAACCTCGTCGGGAGAATCGCTCAATCCCGAGTCACGGGTAAATGTATTGCCAGTCTCTGCCGGGAGAATCACTCAATCCCGGTCCCGTTCTATAGCTAGTGGAACGTTGGCGCGGTTACTATGTAACCGTAGGATTTCCTCAACCCCGTGATAGCCGAATCACTCAAGACTATCACGTGTATCATCGGCTCCAAGCTCTGCCCGTGGGCAACCAATCACAATCATGTCTCCTCAATATGAAACCCGACCCGGGTCGGAGATCATAAAGAGGAGATCTCAAAAATGCAACCATCGAGATATCACCTCAAACCCGCTACAATCACACGCTCAACCATATCCCGGCCCTCCGGAATAAAGTCTCACGCCATGCCAACTACCCGGTTCCCCAATCACACACATTCATATATTATTATACCTACTCGGGTATACACACGTCCTTACTCGTTATTTTGGTTATCTCATTTCCTTTACATTCATTTTATTCTTTTTATCCTCCGATCCGATCAAATTGGGTCCGACCATTCCGGATTACCAATTCAGCTCGTTCCGAAGGTTTTACCGTAAGTCGGTTTCATTCAAGTTTCATGAGGTTCGGGTAGAAAACGGGTCTAGGTAGGTCACGTATAGGGGTCGGTTGCATCGAATTTCGTTCGGTCCGAAAGAACGAACCAAAACGGGGAGACAGGTGTCCAGAACGGACGGTCTGCCCCGTCTGGAACGGACGGTCTAGTGGCTTGGTCCCTTCGGTCTGGCCGAAGATGGAACGGACGTTCCGCGAAAGGTGGAACGGACGTTCTGGGTACAGAACGGACGGTCCATGTCCAGAGCGGACGGTCTGGACTCGTCTTCTTCCCCCGAAACCCTGCGAACCCTAGAACGGACGGTCCATGCCTGGAACGTTCGGTCTAGGCGCACCAGGAACTTCGGGTTTCCAATTTTTGCACCAAACTCAACAAGTTATACATAAAAATGATCCCTAGAACATCAGGAATCCAAATCTAACACCAATTTCATGCAATTTCCACTCAAAGCAATCAAATCTCCATTTTCAATTTGATTATCATTTTCG
>NW_010966275.1:112401-115876 GCF_000463585.1 Tarenaya hassleriana
CGGAACGGACGGTCTGCACAAGCGGAACGGACGGTCTGCTTGTCAGACCGGACGTTCTGGCCCGTTTTCGTCCGTTTTTCTCGCTCGTTTCGGTCCAGTTCTTCGGGTCAACTTGGTTAGTGTCTAATTCAATATTTTAGGGAAATTTTTATGGCTCATATATGATTTCCTAAAATTTGGTTTGAAAGTCGAATTTACGGGGTATTACATTTTCTATTAGCTACGCATAAACACCATAATCGCGCAGATCTAATGTATGAGCACAAAGTTATGACATTATTTAGACAACATTGACGGAATCCCTACATATTGATAAAAATCGGTATATTTCTCTCGGTGGATAATCCGATGATCTGAAAATTGACTCAAACTATACTATGCATCATCCGGTAGATGATCTAATAAGTTAGAAGTCAATTCGAATTGCTAGTCATCGCCATATAGTCAACAATTAG
This sequence comes from Tarenaya hassleriana, assembly GCF_000463585.1. Classification (NCBI taxonomy): domain Eukaryota; kingdom Viridiplantae; phylum Streptophyta; class Magnoliopsida; order Brassicales; family Cleomaceae; genus Tarenaya; species Tarenaya hassleriana. The sequence continues at coordinate 112,857 of NW_010966275.1, forward strand.
AGGCAAATAATCAGCCATGCTCGATGAGTTGGTCGATTGTTGATTGATAATATTATTAACTTCATAACTTCAAGAAAACATGTCAAAATAAATCTTTCTTTATATCATTAGAAAGCTTTATCTAATATCTATTCATAGACACCATAATCGCGCATATATAATATATGAACAAAACGTTACGAGCGTATTGACACAACACATGGACCAAATCCCTACATATCGATAAAAATCGATATATATCTCTCGGTAGATAATCCGATGATCTGGAAATTGACCCAAACTATACTATGCAACAATTCGAGGCAAATAACCAGCCATACCTGATGAGTTGGTCGATTGTTGACTGATAATCTTATTAACTTCATAACTTCCAGAAAACATGTCAAAATAAATCTTTCTTTATATCATTAGAAAGCTTTATCTAATATCTATGCATAGACACCATAATCGCGCAGATATAATATATGAACAAAACGTTACGAGCGTATTGACACAACACATGGACCGAATCCCTACATATCGATAAAAATCGGTATATATCTCTCGGTGGATAAACGATGATTTGAAAATCGATCCAAATTACTAAGCATCGTCCGGTAGATGATCTGTAACTCAGAAGTTAACTCGAATACTAGCCATCGCCAAATGGTCAACAATTCGAGGCAAATAACCAGCCATGCCCGATGAGTTGGTCGATTGTTGACTGATCATATTATTAACTTCATAACTTCCACAAAACGTGTCCAAAAAATTCTTTCTTGATACCTTTAGAAAGCCTTTTCTATTAGCTACGCATAAACACCATAATCGCGCAGATAATATATGAGCAAAAAGTTATGACATTATTTAGACAACATTGATGGAATCCCTACATATTGATAAAAATCGGTATATATATCTCGGTGGATAATCCGATGATCTGATAATTGACCACTATACTATGCATCATCCGATGATGATCTGATAAGTTAGAAGTCAACTCAAATTGCTAGCCATCGCCATATGGTCAACAATTTGAGCCAAATAACTATCCATGCCCGATGAGATGGTCGATTGTTGACTGATAATATTATTAACTTCATAACTTCTAGAAAACATGTCAAAATAAATCTTTCTTTATATCACTAGAAAGATTTATCTAATATCTATGTATCGACACCATAATGGCGCAGATCTAAAAGCTCGTTATGAGCATATTGAGACAACATATGGACCGAATCCCTACATATTGATAAAAATCGGTATATATCTCTCGGTGGATAATCCGATGATCTGAAAATCGACCCAAACTACTATGCATTATCATATAGATGATCTGATAAGTTAGAAGTTAACTCGAATTGCTAGCCATCACCATATGGTCAATAATTTGAGGTAAATAACCAGCCATGCCCGATGAGTTGATCGATTGTTGATTGATAATATTATTAACTTCGTAACTTTCAGAAAACATATCAAAATAAATCTTTCTTTATATCACTAGAAAGCTTTATCTAATATCTATGCATAGACACCTTAATTGCGCAGATCTAATATATGAACAAAACGTTATGAGCATATTGACACAACACATGGACTGAATCCCTACATATTGATAAAAATCGGTATATATATCTCGGTGAATAATACGATGATCTGAAAATCGATCCAAATTACTAAGCATCGTCCAATAGAAGATCTGAAACTCAGAAGTCAACTCGAATTCTAGCCATCGCCAAATGGTCAACTTCGAGGCAGATAATCAGACATGTCCGATGAGTTGGTCGATTGTTGAATGATCATATTATTAACTTTATAACTTTCATAAAACATGTCAAAACAAATCTTTCTTTATATCATTAGAAAGCTTTTTCTACTATCTATGCATAGATACCATAATCGCGCAGATCTAATATATGAGCAAAACGTTATGAGCATATTTAGACAACACATTGATGGAATCCCTACATATCGATAAAAATCGGTATATATCTCTCGGTGGATAATCCGATGATCTGAAAATCGATCCAAATTACTAAGAATCGTCCGATAGATCATCTGTAATTCAGAAGTCAACTCGAATTCTAGCCATCGCCATATGGTCAACAATTTGAGCCAAATAACCATCCATGCCCGATGAGTTGGTCGATTGTTGACTGATCATATTATTAACTTCATAACATTCACAAAACGTATCCAAAAAATTCTTTCTTGATACCATTAGAAAGCCTTTTCTAATAGCTACGCATAGACACCATAATCGCGTAGATCTAACATATGAACAAAAAGTTATGAGCATATTTTGATAACATTGACGGAATCCCTACATATTGATAAACATCGGTATATATCTCTCGGTGGATAATCCGATGATCTGATAATTGACCCAAACTATACTATGCATCATCCGGTAGATGATGTGATAAGTTAGAAGTCAATTCGAATTGTTAGCCATCGCCATATGGTCAACAATATGCAAATAACCTTTCATGCCCGATGAGTTGGTCGATTGTTGAATGATAATATTATTAACTTCATAACTTCCAGAAAACATGTCAAAATAAATCTTTCTTTATGTCATTAGCAAGGTTTTTCTAATAGCTACGCATAGACACTATAATCGTGCAGATCTAATCTATCAGCAAAACGTTATGAGCATATTTAGACAACACATTGATGGAATCCCTACATATCGATAAAAATCGGTATATATCTCTCGGTGGATAATCCAATGATCTGAAAATCGAGCCAAACTACTATGCATTATCAGATAGATGATCTGATAAGTTAGAAGTCAACTCGAATTGCTTGCCATCACCATATGGTCAACAATTTGAGGTAAATAACCAGCCATGCCCGATGAGTTGATCGATTGTTGACTGATAATATTATTAACTTCATAACTTCCAGAAAACATGTCAAAATAAATCTTTCTTTATATCACTAGAAAGCTTTATCTAATATCTATGCATAGACACCTTAATCGCGTAGATCTAATATATGAACAAAACGTTATGAGCATATTGACACAACACATGGAC
>NW_010966276.1:0-243 GCF_000463585.1 Tarenaya hassleriana
GGGTTCTTCGTCAGATTTTCCAACTCCAGTATCCAGGATTAGTCGGGTTGAAAACAATCATATTCAGATGTGATTGGTTTGATACAACGTCGGGACGCGGCTCACGGAAAAATCGATGGAGAGGTATTGACATAAACCCGAAACGTTCATATGCAAAGTACGATCCTTTTATACTTTCAGAAGAGGTATTGACATAAACCCGAAACGTTCATATGCAAAGTACGATCCTTTTATACTTTCAGA
>NW_010966277.1:0-772 GCF_000463585.1 Tarenaya hassleriana
GAGTGAGTCCATCGGCAAGTCTCCCTTTGAAGCTGTCCTTGGAAGGCAACCAACCACTCCATGTGGGTTGTCTATCTCCTACAACGGCCCTAGCCCAGCGGCCCATGCCTTTGCTCGTGAATGGCAAGAGGAGACGGACCAAACATGGCTTTGGCTCCACAAGGCCGCCTACCGCATGAAGAAGTGGGCGGACCAGAAGAGACGTCCACAAGAGTACAACGTGGGAGACCAAGTGATGGTCAAGATCGGGCCCCACAACTTCCGAGGGATGCAAGCCTTGCACCGAGGCTTAACACGCAAATATGATGGCCCATATCCCATCATCGAGCGCATTGGGAAGATCCACCCCGTCTTCCATGTAAGTGTCCTTAAGCCTTACAAGTCTGACCCTGTTGATGTTGACAGGAATCGGTCCACAAGAGCCCTCCTTCCCGCGGCCATAATGCCACAAAGGGAGCCCGAGTTCATCTTGGATCATCGCACCAAGCGCGGAACCAACAAAAGAGAATTTTTCATCAAATGGAAAGGGCTGCCAGATTCAATGAACACATGGGAAGAGGCGGACAGCAGTGGACAACTCACGGACATGGTCCGTGACTACTTGGACAACCTTGCCTAGACAACCGGCTACCGGATCTTGGGAGCGTGACGAGGACGTCCCGAGCTTGAGTGGGGGAGTATGTGAGGGAAAAAGAGGTAAATTTTTCGCGTTTCTACCCTTGTCCATTTTCCTCGTCCATTAGTTATTGCAGGCACAAGTCACGGACGAGCC
>NW_010966278.1:0-884 GCF_000463585.1 Tarenaya hassleriana
TAATATGATCAGTCAACAATCGACCAACTCATCGGGCATTGCTGATTATTTGCCTCGAATTATTGACCATATGGCGATGGCTAACAATTCGAGTTGACTTCTAACTTATCAGATCATCTACCGGATGATGCATAGTAGTTTGGGTCAATTTTCAAATCATCGAATTATCCACCGAGAGATATATACCGATTTTTATCGATATGTAGGGATTCCGTCAACATTGTCTAAATATGTTCATAACTTTTTGCTAATATATTAGATCTGTGCGATTATAGTGTCTATGCGTAGCTATTAGAAAAAGTTTTCTAATGATATAAAGAAAGACTTATTTTGACATGTTTTCTGGAAGTTATGAAGTTAATAATATGATCAGTCAACAATCGACCAACTCATCGGGCATTGCTGATTATTTGCCTCGAATTGTAGACTGTACGGAGATAACTAGCGATTCGAGTTGACTTCTAACTTATCAGATCATCTAACGGATGATGCATAGTAGTTTGGGTCGATTTTCAAATCATAGGATTATCCACCGAAAGATATATACCGATTTTTATCGATATGTAGGGATTCCGTCAATGTGTTGTCTAAATATGCTCATAACGTTTTGCTCATATATTAGATTTGTGCGATTATAGTGTCTATGCGTAGCTATTAGACGACGCTTTCGAATGATACAGAGAAAGATTTTGTCGGATATGTTTTATGGAAGTTATGAAGTTAATAATATTACCAGTCAACAATCGACGAGGTTATCGAACATGGATTGTTATTTGGCTCAAATTGTTGACCATTTGGCGGTGACTAAAATTCGAATTGACTCCTGAGTTACAGATCATCTACTGGACGATGCTTAGTAATTTGGATCGATTTTCACATCACCT
>NW_010966279.1:0-883 GCF_000463585.1 Tarenaya hassleriana
AAAGAGAGAAATATGTTATGTGTTTAATTTTTGTAAATTATAATATAGAATCAACGAATAAAATATAGAATATTAGAACAATATTTCTACAAATTTTATGACTTGGCAAAAGAGTTTTACTTTAAGTGAATCCAAGGTATCTAAAAAATATAATTATCGATAGTTTGATAAATATAATTTTAAACAATAATATAAATTTGGTTGGTATTATAAATATAAAAATAATATATTTTGATTAATAAATATTTTATAATAAAATATTATTATAATATTAAACCTATGTAATATCATCAGTAATCAAATTTCATCGATATCTATTTAATTTAATCAAATTACTGAAATAAAACACTAATATTATTAATATTTTATTTATCCCATTACACTTTAAGTCGTTGTATTTTTTTAATACACTAAGATTTGGTTATTTTATACTTAACAAAAAAATAACATTATGTCATATTTATATGTTATGTATATTTTATCAAAATAATATTGGACGTTCAACAACCCATATGAGATTAATTATCCGGAATAACCCGACCACTTTTAACAAAAGAATTTTATTTGGGTTTCACATATTATGAAATATAATAATTATCATTAAGATTTTGGTCCTATAAATCAAGACCTGACTCGATAAATTTCTGAAAAGTCTTTAAAATTAAACCTTAGTGATACATAGGGGGCCATTAATCAACCAAACTAACATTTCACGTTATATCCAATTAAAATCTTCATAGTTTCTATAGTTTTTATTAAATCAATTCAAATTCATAAGAATTAACGTAAATATAGTAGAAAATTTATTTATCGTATCTTAAACGTACGTTGGATTCATATGGGTGACGTCTTTTTTAAAATTTCAAGTTTAATTAAAATAGTT
>NW_010966280.1:0-883 GCF_000463585.1 Tarenaya hassleriana
TGTGTAGGTAAACGAAAGGGTACGAGGGAGGCGAGGCTCCCAACCAAGATTTTGTGGATGAGGAGGATGCGTGTTCTGAGACGTTTGCTCCGAAAGTACAGAGAGGCAAAGAAGATTGACAAGCACATGTATCATGACATGTACATGAAGGTGAAGGGTAATGTCTTCAAGAACAAGCGTGTTCTGATGGAGAGTATCCACAAATCTAAGGCCGAGAAGGCGAGAGAGAAGACTTTGTCTGACCAGTTTGAGGCCAAGAGGGCAAAGAACAAGGCGAGCCGAGAGAGGAAGATGGCTAGGCGGGAAGAACGCCTTGCTCAGGTTAGGACAAACCATTCGCCCTGAATCTATCTAAGATTTATTGATAGAGCTTTGACGAGCAAATATCCTTATAAATGACATCAACCCTTTATTTTGGGAAATCTTCTATGATTTTCGTGTATAGGGTCCTGGAGGAGGCAAGGCTGCAGCTGCTGCTACTGCTGCTACCCAAACAACAGAGTGAGTAACATTTGATACTGGTCGATACTGATTTCGATTCTGTTTCTGAGTTGTAACCATTTTAAAAAAAAAATTCTGGGGTTTGCAGGCAATCAAAGAAGTCGAAGAAGTGAAATGTTCTCTGATTTTGTTGCTGTTTCTTTTTGTCGATTTCGTGTTCCTTGGATCCCAGTTTATTTATAATATAAACCTTTTACGTGAAAACGTTTCTGTCTGTGATACATCCGCTGTTGCCTTTGTCCGCATCTGTTGTGGATCTTGAGCGCCTCTTTGTCCGCATCAGTTGTAGGTTATAAGTTGAAGAACCGTCTTCTGGTTTATATGATTTGTTTTAGAGGTGGATGTTTTGGATTTTAGCTCGATCGAGTTTGATTCACGATTT
>NW_010966281.1:0-883 GCF_000463585.1 Tarenaya hassleriana
TTGGATGCACTCTAAACATGTTTCGACGCACTCTAAAAATATTTGGATGCTCTCTAAACATATTTGGATGCACTATAAGTATGTTTTGACGCACTCTAAACATGTTTTGATGCACTCAAAATGCATTTGGATGCACTCTAAACGTGTTTTGGTGCCCTCAAAACATGTTTAGAAGAACTCGAAACATGTTTCGACGCACTCTAAATATGTTTCGACGAACTCTAAACATCTTTTGATGCACTCTAAGTCTGTTTGGATGCACTCTAAACATGTTTCGATGCACTCTAAAAATGTTTGGATGCTCTCTAAACATGTTTGGATGCACTATAAGTATGTTTTGACACACTCTAAACATGTTTGGATGCTCTAAATGTGTTTGGATGCATTCTAAACGTGTTTTGGAGCCTTCAAAACATGTTTAGACGAACTCTAAACATGTTTCGACGAATTTTAAACATCTTTTGTTGCACTCAAAACATGTTTTGACGCACTCTAAAAAAGTTTCGATGCACTCTAAACATGTTTGGATGCACTCTAAAACTGTTTGGATGCACTCTAAACGTGTTTGGACGCACTCTAAATTTGTTTGGACATACGTGTTTGGATGCACTCTAAGTGTGTTTAGATGCACTCTAAACATGTTTTAATGCACTCAAAACATGTTTAGAAGAACTCGAAACATGTTTCGACGCACTCTAAATATGTTTCGACGAACTCTAAACATCTTTTGATGCACTCTAAGTCTGTTTGGATGCACTCTAAACATGTTTCGACGCACTCTAAAAATGTTTGGATACTCTCTAAACATGTTTGGATGCACTATAAGTATATTTTGACGCACTCTAAACATGTTTGGATGCACTCTAAATGTGTTTGGATGCAC
>NW_010966282.1:0-210 GCF_000463585.1 Tarenaya hassleriana
TGGAAGATTATATCCTCCAAGAAATAGTATAGCAGTTAAACAGCTGAATAATACAATTGAAGAATATTCTCCAAGGAAGAAGAAAACAAAAGGAACTGAAGAATGTTCAGTGAAAAAACCAGCAACTAATTCTGATTCCGCCTCTTGTAAATCAAAAGGAGTTCTAGAAGTTTCAGCCAGTATAGCTATGAAATAAAAAATAAATACTGG
>NW_010966282.1:435-883 GCF_000463585.1 Tarenaya hassleriana
CCTAAAAATGCATATTTAGAATTTGCTGACCAACCGGCTAATAATACTCCATATACACCTAAAGAAGATAAAGCAAAAGTATATAATATACCTAAAGAAAAATCGGATAAAGCTAATCCTTGTCCAAAAGGAATAATACCCCAACCTAATAAACTAAACACTAAAGTAGAAACAGGTGCTAAATAAAATAGTACTTTATTGGATTGAGAAGGTATTACAGTTTCCTTAAGTATTAATTTAAGAGCATCTGCGAAAGGTTGAAGAACTCCATAATAACCTACAGTATTAGGTCCCACTCTTCTTTGATGAGCAGCTAATTGTTTTCTTTCTATAATAGTCATAAAAGCTACTGCCAATAGAATAGGTAAAATAACAGATAGTACATCTATTAAATTAAGAAGTACACTTATTATTGTTAACATTAAATTATTAGTTATCATTTTTATAG